>NC_089655.1:18182375-18482500 GCF_037042795.1 Molothrus aeneus
CTCTCCTCAGTCACAATGCCCAAAAACATCACCTGGTCTGAGCTCTGTTTTCAGGTTCATCACATCCCAGAATATTGTGAAGAAATTTCTCTTTGTTAATTTCTAGAAATCTAAGATGAGACACTACTGAGCAAACTCTCCATCAGTTCACATCAGTCATATCAAGACTTGATACTGAAACACCAAGAGCAGCAGAGGTTTGGGCATTTATGCCTGTAACTACAGTATAAAATTACCTCACTTTTTGGTCCTAGCTGGAATAACACAGCCCTTGACAATCAATGGCATTTGTATTTTAGTCCCATTCTATCTCAACCCATATTCTTTAGGAAATTTCTGGGGTTTATGTACCCTTCACATGTTTCCTACTTAACCAGTACCTCTGCTCCTCCTCCTCTACCTGCCCTTTCCTACCTGAGTAAGTTTCTTCTACTTCACTGGTCCAGCAGTTGGAAACAACATTACATCCTACAACTGAGCAAGCCTTTCCCAGCTACAGAAGATATTCCTCCCACTCCAGCAGAAAACCCAGCTTGAGACGTTTAATCTCCCAGATATTCCTTCATGGCCTTTCCACCAGCTAGACCAACAGAAATATTTGTCAGGCTGCAGCATTTCCATCCACAGAGCAGGCCCAAGGCTTTGTGTTGTGCTGGTTTTTAGGTGTCGATGAGCAGGCAGAAGTGGTGGGGTTGGGACTCCCCAGGTGAGGACTGCCACCAAAGGCAGCAGAATGTGAAACTGTGGAATAATTTCCTGCCAGCAAGCCTTTCACTGGGTTTAGATGAGTCAGAATATCAGGGTCTGGCCAGCTGTCAGGGTTCTAGATGTAGAAAGGTTTCCTTAATTGCATTATTTCTGAGAAATAAACAATTGTCTGTCACTCATTACCACATGCAGGTCCTCGCATATCTGAAATGCTAAAGACCAGCATCTCACAAACAAGGAAAATGAGTTGTTAAGCAATTGGAAAATGATTATATAATTATGTTCTGTTCGGGTACCATTAGTCACAAGGAAGATGGAATATATCCAAGCTTTAAAAGTCAATTACTCATACAAAATTATGTCTGCTGAGAGTCACTTCTCCTTTAGGGTTCAATATCTACAGTGCAAGATTTTAAGAGGAGACAACGAAGGAGGGTATTGTGGTTAAGCATAAATACAGAAGCCAGATTCGAGTTCTATTCCAGCCAGCAGTGGTGAGCAAGCTGCAACTGGCATTAAGTCTGAACTGGTATAGACAGTCACAGACTGATGGCAGCAAAGCTAAGCAGGTTTGCAGCAATGCAGAAAGCAGCTCCTGCTTCTCATTAGAATGGGTGTGCAAGAGTGAAAGCCAATCACAGTTTACAGGCTGCAAATTCAGCAGTCCCACCACAGTTACAGTCTGTCCTACTTACAAGCAGGGTATTTTCCCTTCAAACTAAAACAGAGCTCTTTTTGGCCAAGACTACTCCTGAGGGACCATTTTCATGCCAAGCTCTGTAACCTCCATGTACTCCATGTTCTTAGAGAGATTAGAATGGCCTCAGCTACACCTTTGGGTCTCAGTGGGCTGCTTTTGGTCTCTCATCCTATAGCAAATGTTATGCAGTTAACAATTCCAGTTTAAGTTCTCTAATTTTCTTTTCTGCTTGTACGTTCCAAACATGCTTCAAGTTCATTCTTGTGTCAGCATTAAACATTTCACACAGGCGTGGCCCCAGCAGAGCCGATAATAATGCCGCACTTTCCCTGACCTTTTGCCCAACCTTCCTGTAAACTGGTACATCATCTTCCTCCTTTCCCACCAAAAAATACTCATTTTGTAATATAATATGCATCCTTCGACTGTGTTGGGGCTGCTGTGCTGCTTCATTGTGTCTCTTGGAATGCTTTTTACTGGTACTTCAATGTAGTAAATGAAAGGGTGTGATACAGGACAGGTAATAGACAAGATTACAGATTGTGTCTACTTGTCATTAGCGGAAACTAAGTGCTGTATCAACAAACATGATCTGTCCTCTGCCAAAAAAAAAAAAAAATCAGGATGTTTCACTTTAGGTAGCACAGGGTTAATAAAAGAAAACCAACCCCCTGTGGTTGATCCAGTACAAGTTTAGTCATTGTACCCATCCAGAGCTGACTCTGATTTCATTCCTTCACTTCCTCATCAAGCAAGCATCAACTTATAACAAGTATCTTCTTTCCTCAGCTACTGTCTTATTCTGTTTCACTAAACACTTCAGGACATGAATTCCACCTTCAGGACTATCTTGTGCTTGTCATACTATGCAACTAAATAATTTCTAGGTACAAAGGAACCTGCGTTTAAACCTGGAGTCTAAGTTTGCCTGGCTAGCAAAGAAAGATGAGATCTGGGTCTGTCAGGGTGTTTTGCAATCCTGCTTACAGAGAGCACACTGAGGAGAAGAGCTCCAGCACAGACTCTGAGTCATGGGCTATACCAGGGTGGAAATCCGTCTCCTTCTCTGGACAAGCTATCGTTTGAGCAAACTCAGCCAAAGCCCCAGCCACATCCCTTTAGCCTGCTGAGGCAGTCACTCCCTGCCTCTGGTGCCAGTGCAGTTGCATGGATGGGTGCAGCCAGTGCACCTCCTGTACCACTCCCACTGCAGCCTTCCAGCGTGGGGGATAGCACCAGCCCAGCTTGTTCCAGCTTGCTTTTCAGAAGGACAACAATGAAACCTGTAGCCAGAGCCCCGATACCGGCAGCAAAGTTAAATGAATAGCTCCTTGTGCCTTGCCTAGCTTGCAGATACATCCTCACAGAAGCACACTTACATTTAATAAATAGTATTCCCTGTATGAAGATTGTACAATAAAATATTTAAGTTCAGGGCTTCCTTTCATGAACTACAAGCTTTGGACCAGTACAAATCCACAGAGCTCCATCAGAGTTTCTGTAAGTCAACACCTGCCCAGCACATCAGTCCTCGCCCAGCATCAATCCACAGAAAAGTGCCATGAACTTGCATGGAAATCTGCCAAATCCCATCAGCTGAGAAACTGTCCTGATGAGCACAATGTTCTCAGGGATGACTCACCCTCGACAACATCACCATTAGTCAGAATATTTTCAGAAGCAACTTTAACAAGGTTTAGGGGGCTCTTTAATAAACATGCATTTAAATAAGATGTCTTGGAGCAGGGAGATAAATGAAGGAGGCCCGCTGCAAGTTAGAAATGAAGTGTGGCAAAACAATTCTGCAAGATGTTTTATACCTTATAAAATCTCTCCTGACAGAACCTCAGGGGTTCACATTAAACACCATAAATCAGACCACCTGGGGCTCCCCTATGATTATTGCAGCTGCATGCTGCAAGCTCCAGTAGAAGAAACGTTCCCTTTTATTGTAAGAAAGTAATAGGGCATAGCCCAAGTCTGCCAGAAAAATGCACAAATCAAAAGCAGGCCCTGCACAAAATCAGCTTCTGATGTGTTCGTTTGCTCTGGATGTACGTGGCAAGCTGACAGTCAGAATCACTTTGTCCTCATTGATCACCAATGCTTTTGCCAGCAAGGTGAGTAACATGTGGAACAGCCAATTCTAAAGAAACGTCAGTTCAATGGAAAATAAAACTGAGACATTTACTTTATTTTTCTATCTTCTCCTTAGTGAATTTCAGCAATTGAGAAAGGCACCAGACTCTGCACTGAAGCCCAAGAGCATTTACAGCTCAGACAGCAACGCCACTGATGTGGCACCACAGATGTGCCTGCCCCTGGAAAGAGACCCTCAGGGTCAGCAGCACCTACTCATCCACAGGCCTGGACATTTTGTGGCTTCTGCCATGTCCCTAAGGCCCATTTCTATTACAGAGAAAGGTGTCAACTGCTGACTGCCAGAGATGAGAAACAGATGTGGAAAATCTCAGACTATATACCCATGAAAAGTGATGGGGGGAAAAAAGTAGCATTTGTTCCTGGTAGTATAACAGTAACCTTCCTTCACTTCTGCCTTAGTCCTAAGCCTGACTGTTAACACTGATGAGGGAGAATTCTGTCTTGTGAGAACTTGTCTGAAGTGAGCCCATAACATCTTTCCCAGGAGAAATTCTCACTTGTCCTTAGAAACCCACATTGCTCAAGAAGTCAGAGGTTGGTAGAGCCTTGATGTAGTCCTACAAAATCTTTGGTAACCAATATGACAAAGAACATATCACTGCCATCAGCTGGCCTGAAGCAGGATCATGATGGCATGTTGAACATCCTCTCTGGTAGCCTTCCTGTCTTTGGTACAACTAGCTAATTTCTGTGTCCTGCCTTGTTATCAGATCACCAAGATAGTGTTTGAAAAATGCAACCACTCAGATAGGGCTTCATGCAGAATATTCTCTTATTGCAGGGACATCTCTCTTCTCAGACATCATGTCCCAGCCATTCAATAAAACAAGGAGTGGATCTTCTGGTTGGGCTTAATTTAGTGTTTTGGTTGTGGGCTTCAACAGTACACACAAAATGTGATAGAACACATGTGCATGTCCAAGGAGATGCTTGAGGGAAAGAAAATGAGAGATGTTTGCTCAATAATGGACATGGGGAAAACTAAGTGCTGTTTCAGTCCAATACAACAACAGAAAAAAATTTCATAAGTTAAACTACCACCTGAAGATTTTTGTAAGAAATCACCCTGACCTGATGCTGATTTTGGTTAAGGTTTGAGGGGTTTTTAAATATACATTTCATTTACCTATATGCACACACAAGCTGCCTTCAGACATGTTTTCCTATGCTCAGGCTGAGAACAGCACAGTCAGAGCAGAAAGTCTGTGCTTTATTAGGAAGCCTAGAGGAATTGCTGCTACCCAGAATGGGAGATGCAGGACTTGAGAATCATCTCAGTATTCAAGTCATCTTAAAAAAGAAGGAAAGAAAAAAAGCGCCAAAGCAACAAAACAAACCAAATAGAACAACCACGTTTTCTTCCGAAGCAAATTAGTTACCAGAAAAAGCATTCTGCCTTCTAGCCCATCACCCTGTTTGACAGTACCTGTCAAAGATAAAATCTTTCCATGAATTAAGGGAGGGGAAAGGCCAATCCCTCCTAGTTATGGTGCAGTGATTTACATCAGTATAATTACATCTTCATTACTGTGGAGACTGACTAGACCTCCAGGGAAACATTACTGGTACACAAGAACTTTGATTTTTAATGGCAATAGATCTGCTACTACATATCTAAATCTATTAAAACACATTTGAACAAGCAAAGATTAATAAAAAGATAGTGCTAGATAGTTCAGATTTGTGAAATGTTAAACTAATTGTAGTGCATTCTTTCCAGCCTTGAAGTGGTCGTACACTGCAATTGGGTCATGACATTACATTGCAAGGGTAATATATAGATCTTTTTTTACTAGCAGTACTCTCTTCCAGATCAATCTTAATATAAATTCCTAATGCTTTGCAATTCTGATACTTGCCTATAATTCAAATGCTAATATCAGTTTAACCTGGAATTTACTGCAATCACTTTCCCTCTGAAAAGTGCCCTCTTTTAATCAATGGAAACTGCCATTCTGAGGGCCTTCTCTTCAAACAGTGAAATCAATCCCCCTCATCACTGGCAGGCTCTTCAGATGGAAGAACACCCAGCACTTGAAGAAACTAGTGCAAAGATGCAGAACACACACACTGCCTTGCTTCTCCAGAGACATGCTCAGGTCTGACACCAGCAATAGTACATTTCACTTCACAACCCCATCACACCAGCAAGCACCTGCAGTGAGCCTCACTCTCTATCTGTGCCCTAAACAATTTGTCTCAGAGCTCTTAAAGATGAGTTTTTCCCCTAAAAGAAAGCCTGAAACAGCAAATCCCCCTATGAAGTACTTTTATACCACTATGCACATATTTAAAGTGGGGAGTGTTGTTACCTCCTTTATGCTTTGTATGGGCTGGTGTTTATGTCTGTCTCTGTGCTTGGAAGGCACCTTAACTTTACTAGGGTTGACCAAAACCATACTTTTTCCAAGGTTTCCAGATCCTCCTTGCAGCCTCCCCCCCACCCCTCAGCCAGGTGGACCTGCGTGAATGGATCCTGCTAAGAACTCTTCTCACACTCAGTGCTTTATATAAGGTTACACTTTACACAAATAATCAAGAATATATGTGAAAATGAAGGAAAATAAAATATTAAACTGATTTTAAAAAAGCACCCCCTGTTAATGCAGCCTGTAGCACGTCCCAGAATTTTAAGCTAAATACTAAATTTTCCCGTGTTTTTTCAGTTTCTTGTTGATCCAGTTGATTTAAGCAGGGTGGATCCTTAAAACAGATTTCAATTTGTTTCAACTGAATTAGCAATTGCAGCATTAGATCCTTCATGGGCATATTTTAGAGAAAAACATAATATAAACACACACATGCATATTAATTTGAGTACTAGTAAACTTTCTGTAATTTAATTATTAAAAACATCTTACATTTTCATACTGCAGTTTTTCTTTCTCCATTCTACCAAAATGTGGGCAGGGGGGAAGGGAGGGGAAGGAGAGAGAGAAAGATCTAGGCTTAAAACATAATGCAAGGGACAATAATCAAATCTCTTCTGAACTAAAACTTGTTCACCATGAGGAATTCCATGCACCCAAGAGATCCATTCCCTTCAGCAGACCTTTCAGGTGCAAAGCATCCCCATCATTTCCTAGGACAGCATTTTGCACAGCAGGCAGAAAGCACTGCTCCTCATGTATGCAAATTCATCCCTGTCTTTGGGGCTCCTCTAGTGCCCACCCATTCACAACAAGTAAATCACAGAGAGAAGCAGGATTTAACTCTGAATAGCTTTGCTTTTGCTGATATAACTTCGACCCTTGATGATAGTTAATGTCAGGGTTTTTTTGCATTCAATTAATTTAACGGTCCAGATTTTTAATTTGCATTTCATTTAACATTTCAGATTTTTAATTTGCCAGATATTGTTTATCAAGTATTCATTTCAGCGCCTTTCACTGTATATACAGTGCATACTCCTCAGTAATTAGTGTGCAGTAAATTAATTCTCTCCTTGTTCCTTCATCAGATATTGGATTAAGAAACTTCCACTGCACCAACATAGTGAGCTAGATTAGGAATTTCCCATCTATAATACCTTTGTTTAATATTTGTCTTGTATATGTTATGCTGCCTTAATGCTTTACACGATAAGAAATGTTATAGTTAGAAGCAGAAACCTCCAATTAATTTGGAGTCACATATTTGTTTGAAATTATTAGACTCAAATTAAATGTGTTCACATGGTTCTACAGTGTCTACTCTTTTAGACATCCTTACATTTTCTTTAAGAAAAAAAAATGGTTGTTGTATTTATATAAAGGATATTAAAGCCACCTGATGATTTTCATCAATTGGCACGAGGTTTAAAATCAGATCCAAAGTAAACACCTCATTACAGATCTGTCTTCTATATTCTGTCAGTATGGGCCAAAACCAGCAAAAGTGTCCTCTTACAAATCCAGGGAAAATAATACTGACTCAATAGAAGGGAATTACCACCACAGTCCACTGAAATTCTGCGTGTTTAGCAAACACTTTCACAGTTCATTTCACCTTTTCCACGTCCACTGAGACACAGAGCACACAGACACGATTGTTCCCACATCAGTCCAACCTTGGAGAACACCTTTGCTCAGTGATTAAGGCTCCTCTGTGCAAACTAGATTCATCTCCACTTGGAACCTTGCAACACTCACCCACCTGCATGGTTTTGATGTAGCAGGCCAACTGTCCAAAAGGTTAGAAAATATCTCACAAGAGACATTTATACCTAGAGAGTCATGGATGTTTTATCAGGATGTGTTTGTTTTTCATGCTTTAAAAGTCTGCAAATTTATGAATACAACACATCCCTTCGATGACGGAAGCAGGAATAATGAATGATGTGTGACAGAAGGAGGAAACACTGGTCCTTCCTGAACCTATGCCCAAAATGTCTTCTGTCACATCAAGCACCAGTGCAGACACACAGTACTGCAATCTGGTTTGGACAAGCCCCTGCACTGGCTAACAGGGAAAGGCAAAGGGGTAGAGCAGGGATCTGGGGCAGAAAGGGTTTGGAGTTTGTTTTTTTTCCCAAGCAACTCACGGCTGAACAGCATGAACCACAGGCCACCTAGGATTGAAATTATCCACAGCCACGTGGATAGCTCCCAGATTTCCCCATTGCTTTTCTATTTGAACCAGAAGGACATACAGGAACACCTGGAGAATGGCAGCAGAGGACAACTGCTGCTTCTGTTCTCCATCAACATCTCACCCAGGACATACAAACGTATTGAAAAGAATGAATTTGCAACAAGACACTGGAAAAATATCATTGAAATTCTTTGGAAAGCTAATAATGAAGATAACTGTTCCTTCCTTCTCATCCAAAGCAACAAGAGCTTCCTTTCCACATTTACCACATTTTTATTGAAAGGTTACAGAAATCACTAATACATGTGTGTGACTGTGGGAAACTCAAGTTAGAGCAAAGGAAAAAAAACCCACACCTACAAACTAAGAAGTCCTGCTATTTCTTTCTTAATGAGAAAAGTAGATATTCCTAAAGATCAGGTGGCTGTTGTACCTCTCTTCTCTGGCTGTTCACAGCCACAGGGGTGGCAAGGGCACATACCCTGCGCCAGCTCCACACGCCCACTCACTGAGTGTGCTTGGCATAGGAGAAGGGAACACACCTGAGCCACAGCTCCCGCCAGTGCTGCCCTGAACTGTGTACATACCCCAAACACATGGAAAGCACAGGCTTGGGAACTGCCCACCCTCTGACAACTCTTTGCCAGTGGACACAGAAACAGCAGAATTTGGTTCCAAGCTCTCTATTGTAATTTCAGCAAAAGAAAGCAAGTTATTAGTATGAGACATTGAAAAAAGCAGATCTTTAAAGCTGTGACAAGTTGATAGTAATATTTCTTTTGCTATTTGGGTCCCATAAGTCCAAGCAACATGCACCAAAACAAACAAAACAAAACACCCCAACACAGCACAATGATCTTACAAAAATGCAAAGTGAGATGAAGATCTTACATGCTGCATTTCTTCTCTGGTTGAAACATATTTTGTTTTAGAATAAAAGATAATGTTTTATTTTATTTAGAAAGTTTAGGCTTCTTTTTTTTTAACTAAAATATTCCATTTATTCAGTAAATAGCCTATCAGGATAAAGGGTCACTGAGTGTGCCAAGGGAAAGTATATCTTTTGAATTAAAGGATCGAAAACTCAGTCAGGCAGAATACTGGTTGCTCTCAAGAACATTATGGGAACTAATGAAAGAACCCCATTTCCTGCCTTATACAATTAAGTAATCAGCTGCCTTTGGTTACCCCTAACAACTTACACAGACAAGGGGATTACTAAGCAAACAGACTGCAGCATTTCAGAATACATAGCCAACGGGAATGCTGAAACGACATGCATTCCCAGGGGAGTCACTACCTTTTCAATTTTAAGAGAAGGAAGTGGGATTATTGAAAATTTAGGACTTGGCAGACCTTTAGAGAAATGCTCTGGTTGATGTAATGTGCACTATCCAAGTTAAGTACAAAAATAACCCTTGCCATCTGAAGAATGTTTCCCTTACTACCTCTTCTCCAAGATACAGTGAATTCCTGATCTGGTTCAAATGAAGGGATGCTTAGATACAAAATAAAACTATCTTGTTTGGGCCAGAAGAGATTCTTATGATCATACTTAAGGTCTGAAGTAGTATGCTGTGAAAAAGTCTGACATTTAACAAACACCCAAACACCGTAGCTTCAGCTGGGGCTAAATTTTGCATCTGAAAAGTAAGGAAAGTATTTCTTAATCTCTTCAGAGAGACATAGTTTGCACAAGCACTAAGTAAGCTGTGAACGGCCTTCCCCACTACCTCCATAGCAGAGTTTCAGTGCTCAGCACTCACTAGAAGTTTATTAGATTTATGATGCTGGCAGAAGCAGTGCCAGGAAGTTTTGGGAATCCACCCCTAAACAAACACCTCGATGAGTGGTGGAATAAACACAGCTTAGTTTTCTCACAGCAGGGAAGTAGTATTTGGGGCTCCTCTTTCTTCATTTTAATAGACTTTGCTGTCCTCTTTCCAACTAATTGGTACTGCTGGTGGCAGGACTAGAAGTGTCATAACAAAACCCAGAGGTACTTTTGTGACACTCTGCAGCCTTCTGGGGAGGACAAGGGGAAATTTCCATTGTGTCACTGCAACCTGTCAAATAAAAATCTGAAATCGGTGGGAAGGAGTAATAAAGATATTTATAATTGGTTGAGAAATAAAAAATAACGGAAGAAAGAACATGAGCAATAGTCTTGTTCTAGAGTGACAATGTCCAAAGTAAAGAAAAATTAAAATGCTACGCTCCTCACTTCAAACTGCCAGAGTGCTAGAAGTGCTGAATGGAATAGTGCTTCAGAAAGAAGGTAAATATTCACTCTGACTTACTATTATCTGCTGAGCCACTAGAGACATATTAAATAAACAGCTATGCAATGTTGAAAATACTTCCAAAAGAATAAAAGAAAACTGTCAGCATTGCCAAAAGATAACACCAAAAGAGAGGAAAAAAACCTTGTAGTTATGAGACATGGAAAGTGAAATTTATTGTAAAAGTGCATTGCCTGTCAGTTTTTAACAATGTCAACTCTCTCTTGCACCATCTGGCTCCACCATCCCCACTACAGGGTGATCTAATTATTGGGGAAACATTTGCTAAGGACAGCACCTGGGTGCTCTTTGGTGTTTAACTTTCCTTTCCTGCTCCCACAGCCTCAGGTTCACAAGACCCAGGCATATCTGCAGAGGTGCTCATGGATACAATAATAATCTGACTTGGCCAGTGGTGGCAAGTACAATAAGTGACTTGGCTGTCATTTCTCAAATGCCAAGCTTTGAGCTGCTCTACAATACCATGATTTTCCAACTCATCCTCCATTTTATCCTGGACAGATCCAAAACTGGCTCCAAAATTGCTGATCGTTTAACTTGTCCCCCTTCCCCAGTGTCCTCAGGTGTTGAGCTGAGCAATACAGCTGAATTTTACAGCTGTACAACAACTGTGTGCTGTTGGGCAGGTGGAATTTATAAAGAGGATTAGGCAATCTGACATCAGAGATGAGATTAACCACTGAAAGAGAACCTCAGGTCTTTTGGTTGTCCTGGTGGGTAGGATTTAATTGCAAATGGGTCCTTTACCAATTTCATCCAAAAATACTAAAAATGCCACTAAAATAAGCTTTCTTTGAAATCCATCATGTAAGATCAACCACAATTTCTAAAGAAAACTTGGGGGCCAAACTTCATGATGCACCACACCACTGCCTCTGACCTCAGATGCAAATCCCAAACCAGCCCAACCCCGTGAGCAGGTCAGAGCCTCACCCTGCTCCTGGAGCAGACACAGCTGCCACCTGCCTGGCTTGGACTGCCACCAGCTTGTTGTTGGTACAACAAACCTGCTCCATGACTTCATGAAGTGCAGTTTGGCATATAACATCACATGACCCTCACACTGCTTTTAGTACACACTGATGGTATTTTCCTGCATGGTATTGGGGAGCCAGCACTTGGCAATGTGCAGCATCATCCCTCCCCAGACACATTTTTGTCACTCCAAGTCTTCCTATACTATGCTGCCTCCTCTTGAGCCTGAGCTGTGGAGTCAACAGCTGGGATTCACGATCACATTTAGACCCCGGACAGATTTTTTAAAAAGAGATATTTTTCTCCTTATTTCAATGCAAACAGAATAAATTTTAATTTCATCTGAAAATAAAGTGGTTTTAAATGCCCCTGTTGCTTTCCTAGGAAACTTTCCACAATTTGTTATGAAACCCAGCATTATTTTTTGTTCTAACCCTGCCTCTGGTTTTGGGAAGGGAAAGAAGCAGTAATACCTGGAAATAGCAGACAGATCACAATCCAGAGAGAGGCAGCTAAGCAAATCAAGATGCCTTAAAGGAGGCAAGTGGTTTATTTGTATTGCTCTGCTCTTACAGGTAGAACAACACAGCTCCAGACAAAGGACAGGGGACTGGTTGCATCCTTTCTGTCACAGAGAGACAGAGCTCTGCTAACATTCCATGCATTTATTTAATCATTGCTGCTCAGCAGAGCTGGTCAGAGACTGCACTCCCTGGAGATGCTGTGCCAGATCCCCAAGGAGATCCATCCCCAATGTTTTTTTTTAACATATTTAACAGCCACAGCGCAGAGTTAGCAAGGGGGCATTTCTCTATTCCAGCCAGGAAGGTTAAAAAAAAAGTACAAGGCATCACAGAAAGTGCCAACACAAACTGTAAGATTCAGTGAGTGACTAAAGGCTGCAAACAGAAATACAAGCAAAAACTAAACTGTTTTCCAATCACACTTCACAGGAATACAGGAATTGCTGTGGGTTTAGAATGTTCTCTGGACAGTAATAGCAACACACCCAGAAATCTTAATATCTCATGCCAGAACTCTGAACAGAAAATATCCAGCAGGTAGCTGTTATAACATAGATCTAGAAGGTAAACTACCAGCTTCCCAAGCAAGAAAAGGGCACTGAGTGCAAAGAGATGAAAGAGATTAAAGAAACAAACCAAACTACCAGCAATAATGGATGCCTTCAGCCCCTTCCTATGCACTGCTTATGTATCACAGTGTTCACAATTGCTTTTCTTACTTTGCCATCTTGAGATGATTGCTCTTTAGATTAGAGAAAAGCAAATAAAAACTAAGACATAATGAACTGTAAAGGATTAAACTGGGTACTTCACACAACATCTCCTGCAATACAAGAGCAGGGAGATGATCACTGAAGTTAAAAGGCAGTGTACCTAAACAATACATGTTTAAATGCATAGTTTGCTGCATGCTATGGAAAAGTCTGTCCTTACTCCCCCCTCGGCTTTCATGGTGACACGTTGGGAGATGGGTAGGTTTTATCCTGCCTTGCCTTCCTTTCACACAGAAGGTCTTATTCTCTAATTCATCATATCATCATGGCTCTAAAAATCCACATCTTTACTCCAGATCTCCCTACTGTTCCAAACTGAATCCTTTTCTACTGCTAGGGTACCTATGAAGGATAGTTATTTTAAAAAATAGCCACACCACATCCAAAGCAGATGGATTAAATTCTCTCCCTTCACAGTTTTGTCCTATCCTCACTCTTGACCATACCACCATCTTTTCTATTACATCAAACATAAGCTTATCTTGCTTGGCAAGGTGTTTCACACCTTACCCCATCTTCTGCTTCTCCATCATTCCACTATACCAGTGTGAAAAACATTTGCTACGGTGACAAACCGACCAAAAAAAAATACACACCTTCATGATTTTAACCACACCACATCTGCATTCAGTGGGCCTTTCTTGCAAGCTCCTGTAAGACTGTTAACACCTTCATATCCTTTCCCAACCACCTCACCAAAAATCACAGATGATGCTCTGATAACTCACATTGCCTCACCATTACTTTTTGTGTTGTTCAATAAAATCTCATAACATTCTTCCACTTTCCCCTATCCATCTGCTCTTCTCCTCCAAGGTTGTAAGCTCTTTGAGGCAATTCACTTTTTGTTTTCTGTGTTTGCTTAACACAAAGAGGTACAGCCTTTGGACAAAGAATAAGCACTTAGAGTGCTCATCATCACAAATACCACTGGCATATACAACTTCCATAATTTCAAGAAATAAAACAAATCATGCATCATCATTATTAACAGCTCTTTTTCCCATTCTCTTTTGAGTCAGGGGAGCCCATATGTTCTCACTATGGGTTTTATTGTATGCCCTCTGAAGAATCTATTACTGGCCCTTGTCAGGCTACTACTATGGCAGCAAGGAAACCTGTTTTATGTAGGCTGATAAATGAGTCAATAAATTCTAAACCCACTGCCATGGATGCTTCAATTATTACTATTATTTATTGTCATCTGCTACGTGTTAACTGTCTCCTTGGGGCTGAACCGGTTGGCAGTGCTGATCAGGGTGAAAAGTCTTCTGTTGTGCTAAAAAGAGAAAACTGGTCCTGTGGAACTTAACAGGGAGGATGAGAGGAATATTAAATTAGAAACATTTCACATGTAAGCAAGAAGTCCCTATGGAAAAGAGTCCTCACATTGTTTGCCTCTGTTCACCTGCTGCATTGCTGATTAGAAGCTTAAATGAAGACTATTTCACAAAAGGGAATCTAAATATTTCAGAAAGAACGTTGGCTAGAAAACCAAAGATAACTGATCTAAAGAAATGACTGCACAGGAAGAAAAAAGGAAAGAACATGAGATATCACAAAAAGGAAGAGCAAGTCTTACACAGAGAGCTAAATTCTGAGCTATAAAGACCAGCTGAACACCTCAAGTTAGGATTTTCCACAAAAATGTTAAATAAGGGATAAACTGTTAATACTTGAAATACCTGAACTTGCTTGTCAAGTATTGGGGCGGGGAAGCCAACCAAACACCAAGGCCCACATAAACAAAAATCTCAACACATCTCTGTAGAATTCTGGAAAGGGAGATGGTGAAAAGGGGTGAGTGAATGGCATAAAGAACACAGCACACACTGCATAATATTAACTGGGGATTAGAAACCCTTTAACCCCTGCAATCAGAACAAGCTAGCAAAACCTGCATGCCTTCTAAATGGGAAATAATGGGAATCTGCGTATTTATAATACAGCATACCATTTTTTAAAATTAGAATAAGCTAGTTTTTTAATAGAATTCAGATATAGAAATGTCATACACAAAATGCATTGAAATAGTTCTTGCCTAACCAGCATTGCCATGTGCATCTAGGGTTGATTTGCTGTGAGATTTACAGAACTATACTGGATTATTGATCAGCTCAAAACACATCTCTGGTACAGACAAACAAAGTTGAAAATGATGGATTGGTTGCATGCAATTCATTTGACAAGCACCAGAAAGTGGAGAGCAGGGAGAGGAGAAAACCCTTTACTAAAGCCATGTAACCTGAGTTAATGAAATTATATTTAACTAAGGGTGTGTATTTAGACTTGATCTTACCTTGGTGACTTAGCCATTAGTAGGAATTCATTGTTTACCTCCACGATCCTTATCGGTACTTAGGCAGTGTTTGCACGTGATTTTCAACTGATTGCTCAACATGCTCTGTGTTAGACTGTTTTGAAATAAATGAAAACACAGCAAGATCACAGAGGGCTAATCTCAATTATCTAATCTGCTTAAAACTGCATGGTTTCTTTTCTTGTTGAGGCCACATTACGGCTTCCTCTATGGGCAGTACTGTAACTACTGATGCCAAACCAGATATTTGTTTCTGTTTCTGCAAGACTAAAACTTCTGTCAGTGAAACGGAAACAGTTATTATTCCAAATTGCTTTTCTTAGGTCATTTGAGGACCACTCCTCAAGAGGTAATAACCACATATAATGATTATGAGCCCCTGTTGATATCTGCTATAATTGTGAGTGACACAACAGATGCTCAAAAAAAAAGAAAAAAGTCTTTCCCCCTTAAAAAAAAAAAAAAAAAAACACCTCAGAAACACCACAGACCTCTAAGAAACTCATCACAGGACAGAATACTGAGCTCTGAAAGCTCAAGAAAGCTGGATAACTCCTCAAATCTTTAACAATACAGGGCAGGGGTGGAAATCAAATCTGAATATTTTCACTTGAAGTCCAGCCTTTCACTGCCTCAGGAGCACAGATCCTGTCCAACAACTCATCAAAAGAACAAAAAACCAAAGAGTTCCTGGAAAACCATTAAGCCAATGGGCAATTTACAGAAACAACACGTGATCAAAAAGTTGCTCTTTATAGTTTGTGTGTTTGCACTGGCTGGAGAACATAACAGCCAAAACTCTCTCACCCAGAAGGATTATGCTTTAGCTTTATGCAATCAGTTCTAAGATTTCACCTTGTGCACCTGAACTTCGCACCAAACTCCATGAGTAACTTCAATTTTTATGTCAGCTTCTGCCAAAGATAGCATTAACAATTAAGAAGAAAACATTCATCTTAGCACGTAGAGAGTAAATGCAGATACTAAAGAGCTTGCACATCACCTTCCAAGATCTGAAGTCTGTTGTCTTCTTAGAGAATAAGTTTGCCCTCGGGACACATCTTTCAAGCAGCTGCAGCCCTTGAGACAATTAATGAGAAAGACTTCTAGGAACACTTTCACTTAAACTTCCATGCAGTTCTCTCTCTCATTCTACACCAGCCATTTTTAATGCATCCTCTGTTGTGGAGTTCAGCAAAAGAACCCTTGTGCCCTATGGTCCTTGTAACAGGCTCCCAGTAGCAACAGCCAGGTAAATAAACCAGAAGTATCAGAAAGTGCTATTTTACAAAGGGGGAGGATCCATATCAAAGCTGTCAAACATCTGGGTTTGAAGCATGTGGCCAAACTGAGCTGCTACATTTTCATCTTCTCCAACATAATATTTCCCATCCAGCATCTAATTGCCTCTAGGATTTGTCTGAGCTACGTTTTCCTTCAGACTTTGTGACCATTGCTTCTCCAGGACTCCTCACAGCATAAGGCACCACGACTGAGGGAATAATCAGCATTCAGTGCAAGGGCCAGGGAGAGGCACATTAGACCAGCAGGAATTAGAACAGCTCTGGCATTTTCATTACAGAATACACCAGTAAGGAAGAGCCCGGCTCAGGATGGAGCAATTGAAAGGCAAAAAGACTCCATTGGTTTGCTTAAGACTTCCTGAAGTCTCTGTACTTGGCTGATGACCTTCCTTTTGAGACAGATCTTTATTAAAGTTTTTTAGCCAGGAGTTCAAAGGAGTAACACCGACAAAATAAGGGAGATGATTCCCCCTACACCCCAGATCACAGCTTGGCAGAGTGGTAAGGAATTATCTTGCAACCTTTTCTTCTACCATACAACAACGTGAATGCTCAATCAAGAAGCAGCAATGAACATAAAGGTTCAGAGACAATTCCTGGTTAAGCAGCAACATTTGCATGCTGTTGGAATTATTTGAACTTCTTGAGGCTGCAAAATGAGGTTCATCTTTTCCCAGAAAACCACTGCTGTCTGATTGCGTTCCTCATGTGATACACATTCAGTAAAAGGGGAAAAAAATCTGAAATACTGATTTTCCTCAAACATGACTAGATACTAGTATGAAAATCACTTCTAACTGAAGAAGGAGAAAGCAAGAATGAAAAGTTTGGGCATTTCCTTATATTCTAACAGCATATGACTACCTCCCATTTAAGCAGAGTTCAGACATAAATGACAGAGCCCAACTGCTCTAGAAAATGAATATGCAAGTGGAAAGTCTAAACACTCTCCTGTCATAATGCTTCATAGAAACCACAGCTTCTTTAGTTTAATTTCACACAAAATATGGGTCAGAGTCAAAGCTCCATGTCTGTACTGTGATGTTTTGTCCAGAGCTGTCCAATGAGCACTGCTAGCAATTTTACCATATACCATTAGAGCAAGACTAATTTATAACTGTTCAAACCCTGATTGAGTCAACAGGTCACAGATTTTTCTTCAGCACAATTGGCAACTGTATGGCTTGTTTGCACATGGCAGAATTGAGCTTTGTTTTTGCCATGACTATGAAATGCTGATGTTCATACTGCGAAGCCTTAATTGGAACAGGTCGATAGCAGCACATTCTATCCAGGCTAGCAAGGAAAATTCAGGAAATGAACGTGTCCTTATTATTCTAAAGCTGCAGAAAACTGAAAGGCTACATTTCCAATAAAAATAACCTGGAAATATTGCAGGAGGAGAGTATTTTTTTACACATGAGAAAAAAGCACAATTTGGTCTGTTGCAAAAGAAGACACAGAAATAAACTCTTGCTTTTGAAAAAGGCCTCAAATGTGTAAGACTTGATTGGCCTGAAAGTTGGGGGGTTTTTGAGCAGTCACAAAGCAACATGATTGCTGCCAAAGCTTAGAATTTTACTCTAGTATTTGTGATAACCTGATAAAAACCTACAACATTTTCATAAGCACACCAGTTTCCAGAATATTGGCGTTATTTAATAACCTGTTTTATTTACAAGACACATATTTTCAATTCTCAGTGATGTGAGCAAAGTAATATTTTTAATCTCTTTCCATTGTTTTGAAAGATCTGACTCATAAATCATAAATATTTGGGGTTGGCCATGTGCATTTGACAATTTTTTTACCTAAGGAGAGACTCAGGCAACACTTCTCTTTTGCCAGAAATAGTTCCTGGCTAATGATTTCTGGGAAGACTTGATCATTATTTTCACAGGGCAGTGGAACAGATTCTTTGCATGAGGCCAACAAAGGAGTCTGTCAGAGAGTAACATGAACCTTGCCATGCTGCCACCCAGAAAGGGAGCCTTTTATAGAGAGCTTTAGAGGTACCTGGGAAGGAGGATGCTGCCTCTGCTCTAGCTAAAAGCAATAGGTTCCTGCTGCCTTTGATGACTCAGGCAATATGCAACTTACCTCTGCAAAATCCAAATTTAGTTCTGACATGCTGCTCTTTCAATTTCGCACAGGCTTTCGAGCCTGTGCCTGCCCACACCCTTTTACAGGCTGGATTTCACTCTTTGGCAACAAGCAAAATGATTCCTGGGACTATCAAATCAACCAGATGAAGACTGACTTCTTCTCACTCAAAATATTATGCAGCACAATTCTCCAGTTATTTCCCTGCAAGTGAGTCTGACAAGTGCTGTATAATGTGCAAACCAACTTACACAAACAAAAGCATAAGAGAGCATGAGCAGAAATAAAATTATGCAGAACAAACTTAGAACAGTTGTGAGGCTGCACAGACAGCAATTAGTTGACTGGCAATGCAAGAAAAGATGAATTTACCATTCAAAAAAAGCCCTGAGCAGCATATCCAATATGTACTCTACAGGAACCAAAGACAATACTTCCTCAGACAGAAGAGCTGTATTGACACCAGCATGAATAACCTTCCCCCCCCCTTTGCCAAAAATGAATTTTCTAAGGAGCAGTCTCAGGTGGTAATGTAAAGATTGCTGAATTCTATCACCAAGTCATTATGTGACCTTGAGGAAAAAAGGTTCAGTCAAGTGCACAGGGTCTCCATTTACCTACTTTAGAATAGGTATATAATCATAACATTTATTGATAATGCAGAAGGGTACGGGTTGTGAGGCTTTAATGAATTGTTAAGCACTTCAAGGTCCTCAGTTGCATAATGGCAATCTTCATTAATAAAGTTGTATTTATTGGCTATCACAACCCTCTCTTCTGTAAAGATAACAATATTTATAGCAGCTCTAGACATTTTTATAACCCTATTTTTTGCCATAGTGTAGTCCAAATATATATTTTTATGAATATCTAGGACTGACTGATGGGGGAGAAAGACCACTGTATCAAAACTCCAAATTTGCTTACCCATTGTATCTCCTTGGCTCTGTCAGAGGTGTGTAGGGGGCTACTGCTCGTCAAAGTTTGACCAATTAAATGCAGCAAGAATCCATGAAAAGGGAACAAAGGGATATGGCTGTTATGAAGAACGAAGTTTTTTTTTTTTTCCTCTTCCAATTCACAATCTGCCTTAAAGGCAAATTTTACCATTTCCCCTTCACAAACAATAAATAGGATATCACCAGTCTGCTTAAACACGGCATTTTTCCCCAAAACAATAAGCATCATTATCATAATGATTGGTGCCGCTTAACACCCTTTAAAAGTCAGGTTTTAAACGCAGCCTTTCTAGTGCAAAGCTCAAAACCAGCTGTTCTGCGTGCCCTGACCTGGGGTGAGAGGAAAGGCAAGAAGATCCACGGCTCCTACTCAACTCCTTCTGAGAGTTTCTCCAAGAACCCACCGACCACATCTGGCCCGCAGAAACATTGCCATTGGCCCCGGATCAGTATTTTACCCACTAAATTTAAAAATTAAACAGCAAGTACATTAAGGATACTACCTGCAAAGAACTGTAAGGAAATAGATAAAGTTCACTTCCATCTGAATTTAAGCAAAAAGGAAATGATGGGTTCTGGCATCTTACCTGGGCTGAGAAGGGGAGAAGGAAATCAGTGAATGAAACATATTGTGGGGGAGGAAAATAAAAATATGATTTATGTTTCTATTTTTGCACATACACCAAGTTCTTTGTGGGAGCTGGGGGAAAAACCCCACAAATTACTTGCTGCCTGACAGTTCTGAACGATCACAGAAGTAATATTTGGTATGCAGCAAAACTAAGAAAGTCTGTTGTCTGTCAAAAGAAAGAGTGAATTGTCTTAGGCAGCAACACCTGATCTATTATTAATCCATACTTCAGAATAGACTTAAAATGTATTGACATCTTCAAGCAGAAAATGACAATGTGCAGGCTCTTTTAAACTCCTAAGGGAAATCTAGAACCATAGGTGAAGCTACCATTAAGGGGAGAGGGGAGGGAAAGCCAAATTATACTTCTTTACAAATAGCCTGAATTAGTTATCATTATTGATCAATTACATGTGCCAGTATAAATATATTGTTGGGTCACTGGTGAGCTCAACTTCATGAGGTGTCTGAGAACGTGTGTTTGGAAAGGGATACCCCAACTTGGGAGCATTTTGAAGTAACTCACAAATCATCTAACTCAGTCAAAAAATAACTCACTTGAGAGTGATATAATTACTTTCAGTTTGCTTAAAGCCAAGGAAAAGTTGACACAGTGATTAAAAGGAGGGGGGGAGCACAAGCAAAGGAGGGGAAAAAAATAGTTACTTTATACTGCTTGAAATTGGTCTATTCGGAGGCCTAGGACCTGAGCTTATTTGAAGAAAGATTATCTTGACAAATTGGATAAACATTTTGTGCATGACAGGACGCTGATGGAGAGTCTGTTCTGCAAGCACACCTGGGGGATAGTTTGCTCAGTGTGTGACCAAGGTGTTCAGCTAACCCCGAGTCCTCCCAGGGCGCTTTGTTTACCCTGTGACAGGTATAGGCAGATCTGAAGTCAAGGCCTCCATAACAGTTCCTGCAGACTTTGCAGATGCTTTTTTCCCTCCTCCTTGGGACAAAACACCTCTTGGCTAGACCAGACTACAAAAAGCTACACAGAATTCAGCAAACAGCTTGCATTTAAGGAAGCCTGCAGGCTGGCATGCCCAAGGCCAGTGAACGACCAGTGCAAGTAATGCCTCACATCTCCATCCCTCCTCACCCCTCAGCACTGACCAGGGGACACCACTCCAACACCGTGCTAGAATCATCATCGAGTATTGGAAGAAAAACATGCCTATAAACACAAGCTACTGGTTAGTCAGAAGGGGAGTGAACATTACCTCTGGAGACTTTTGGCTTCCCTGCCTCAGAAAACACAG
Source organism: Molothrus aeneus (assembly GCF_037042795.1). Taxonomy (NCBI): domain Eukaryota; kingdom Metazoa; phylum Chordata; class Aves; order Passeriformes; family Icteridae; genus Molothrus; species Molothrus aeneus. The sequence continues at coordinate 18,203,679 of NC_089655.1, forward strand.
TGGCCATTTTGTTCTGCCTCCACTTTGATGTCAGAGACTGAGCAATGCAAGACACCAGACCAAGGCGGCTGATGGCCGCTGTGCAGGCTCTTGGTGACACCTGTTACCATCACCTGAAGGGTTCCTTTGTCCAGGCAGGCAGGATGCAAACTTTGCTCCTTGCAACAGAAGCAGTTGTACTAGCAACTAAACCCGTGCAGATCCCAACAGTCTCCCCTCAGGGCTTTTTTCACGAGTGAATTCAGGAGGACAAGGATTCCATTCTCAAGCCCCACATTCCCAAAGCTGCCACACAGCCCTCCCTCCACCTTCCTGGGGTGGGCTGGTTTTCAGCCAGATGAGCTCTGGGGCTGTGGCAAGTTGGTTCAAAGACAAGCATTTATGCCAGAGCAAAGGGGCAAGAAGGATGGAGAAAGGAGAGTAAAAGAAACAGTTTCATGCAGCCAAAGCTGAAATGGGGCCACTCTTTAGGATTGCAGAAGTTTACACTAGCAGATGATAAAAGCTCAGATCAGAAATTGTTTTTTTCCAAAAGCAAAATATTTTGTCCTAGGACCACTTTCACAAAATTAAACAACCAATCCCTTAGATGTGCTCTCTCCCAAGCTCAGTGTGGCTTTTGCCTGCACTTAATCCATACACATGGCTTCAACCACTTCCTACCTCCAAAGCAACAAGCAAGGCCCAGGGGGCAGTAATGGGGGAGACAAACCCTTTGGAGAAAGGCAGGATCAGGGTGGGACTCACCTCATTTTGGATGCTTGCAGGTTCTCTAGAGGAGGTCAGTCCTGACCACCAACTGCCAGGGGAGCACACCCAGCTCCCTGAAAGTGGATGCCTAATTTTTGGGTGGCTAAACTGAAGGGGCCTGTATTCCACGTCCTGTTCCTGAGCCTCAGGGAAGTGAGAACAACACTGAGCTGGCAAACTTCAAGCCTGTGTTCTGCAAAGTAGTTCAATAAGCAGTGTGGGTAGAGAAAAATACCTGTTTTACACTCCAGCAGCACATCATCCCAAATCCTAATTCTCTACCTTGACATTGTCTGGTCTGTTTGGGGACAATTGGTTTCTTCTACCTCTTTGTAGTCACAAAATATTTTGAGAGGGGAGATTAGATGAAGAAGCCTAAAAGTGATAGCTTTGATTGTCCCTTTGGACACCAGCCATTGATGACAATATGCTAAGATAGGAGAGGCCCATAATGCTCTGGTGTCCTCTAGACCACAAAGGCAAGAAAGCACTGGTAACTTGCCATTTAGCACAATATTGCTTACTGGACCAAAGCAGGACCAGGGGGATGTTCATAGCATTTATAGTGAGAGGTAAGAACAGACCAGTTGCCTACAGCAACAATCAACCACTTCTGTACCCCATCAATAAATTATTATTCTTCCCCTCTGACTAGCACTGACAAGCAAACAAAAAGCCAGAGCTGTTCTGCATCAAGGCTGTGGCACCTAACACAGATTTTATTTAAAGCCTACACAAAAAACAAGGAAGCATTACCAAATGCCTCAGAAATATTTAAGAAGCTGTTTTTAACATGTGAAGGGCCTTCATTGATTTTTGTCTTTCCAACTTAATTTTCTAGAATAGATGCCATCACTGTATCCAAGAAGCAGCAATCAAAGCAGTTAAAGGTATTATAGAATTGCTCTGCTGCAGAAAACATTTTCACCCAGGCCATTTACATTCCCTCACATGCTCAGGCAGAACACCCCAAAGCTAACAAACATTTCTCTTGTGAATTATGACAACAACTCAGAATAACTTCAGATAGTGCTCCCCATGAAAGAGGTGAGAGAAATGATTTATCTCCATCCTGTGGAAGCAATATCAACCTTCATAGGTAGAGCTGGATTCAGCAAACAGTCATCAGAAAGTGATCTGAAAATAAAGACATTGAATGATAGGAAACAAATATTTTTCCAGGATATAACAGTCTAGAGGACACCAGCAGAAAGTTGAGGAGCTCCTAAAAGCAGCTTCATATCTCTGGCTTTCCCTGGGGTTATTTAGGTGTTGAGGAACATTTTCATGACGCAACCCTTGCATCTTGTATTTCATTAGCTGAGTGTGTTGTCACTATCCTGACAGGAGGGATTGTTCTTTCAGGGTGACTGAAACAGAATTTGGACAATATTTCATTTCAATTCATACAGTTATTATTAAAAAGCTATTTTTCCTTATTTACCTGTGATACTATCCTGCACACACAAAAAGAACAAAGGTTGTCAAAGGCAGAGTCGGCCAAGCAGGAATGTTCTGGCTCTGAATGTACGTGATGATGTGAGCTATTGTGCCCCAGCTGACACAGCCGTGGCTCCATGAGCACCCGCAGTCAGCGCATCTCTGCTTGTGGGAAGGAATCCAGGCTACAGAGGAAACAATGACTTTGCAGTTTAATAGAAATCCTCAGGTACAGAAGCAACAAAAAAGGCAACAAAAGCTTAGCACAAAAGATGATATTTAGTGATCTAACACCAGACCTCGATGCAAATCTGCCTGTATCTAGGCATCAGTCTCAGCTGTAAGCATCCCTTTTTGATGGAATATGCATGAGACGCACACGTTATTAAAGTCCTTTCTCAAACAACAAAAGATATACTATCCTTCCCAATTTTATTCTCCTACTTTCTCACCTCAGATTTAACTTTATTCCGTTTCAGACAAATAATTTTAATTTTAAGCTGGAAAACTTGCAAAATAATATTAATTTGCTCTGTAAAATTGATCTTTGCACACAAAATACCCCACAAGCTCCTTATCTGCAGAACTCCAGGTGTCCTGACAAAACTTCCAAAAGTAATTAAAAAACCCCAGAAGACATCTTTGTCATCAGATTAGTTTTGCATTTCCCATCCAAGTGATCCCCACATTTCTGAAGATCATGCTTGTGCTCAAAAGTGGTGGAAGTCAGACAACAGCAATATGTGATACTGAGATGGGTATGCTTACAACAGAACTTTCCATCAGCACAATCTATCAGGCTCCAGAGATACAAAATCAGGTTTTCAAAAGTAGGTTTCCTTTTTAAAAATAGGACTTGCATGATTTCTAAAAATGGAGCAGAGAACAGTGCCAGCAGAATGTCTGCAAACAAGCTCCCTCTATATATTCCAAGTTCAGAGAGCAGTGAAGCTGCAGCATTCCTGCTTATTCTGTTTTAAAAACTATGAATTTCAAGATCACCTGGATCCACTGATTTGATTCAGGTGGTCAACCTACTTTTGAAAGAAATCTGTTCTTCAAGCTTTTGCTACCTGCTCTAGCTAAAATTGCCTCAGCAAATGCTGTACACTCACACTTGTGCATCACCCTTGGGTGCTAGAGAAAACACTGTTTGTAACCAATACTGTCACCATACAGCTCATTCCTGTTTCCTTTTTGTTTTTTCTTCAAATACTGTGTGTGATTTTAATCTCATAAACAAAACATTCACAGCTGCAATGAGCACTCTCTTGCCTTACCCTGTGTGTCAGGGTGTGCCCTCCCAGAATATCCATCCCGGCCCGTTATGCAAAAGACAACCAGTCCTTTATGGCAGAAACTGCCGAGCCCCATTAGCCAGGCAGACAGATGCTTTTGGAGCACAGATCCCAGAATATAGGGGAGCCATTGTTTCATTTCAGAGCAGGCCAGGGAGCCTCCATCACATGGGGGAAACCTTTGATGTCTCTTGGATTTAGAGGACAAGTCCAAACGAAAGCAGGGGCAGAGCAGCTTCTGCTAAGCAGGGCAAACTTTTCCTCTCTCAGACGAAGGGAGGTTTTTTGAACAAAACAGGCTCCCACAGATGTGACCAGTGAGGAGACAGAGCTGACTGGCCCGACAGAAAACAAGGGCTGTACAGGGACAGCCTGGCAAAGCAACCAGCCCTGAGCAGAAAAAACAACCTGGTGTGGTAACTGAGGAAGAAAAATAACACTAAGTGTATATTTAAGTATGTGTATATAAATATGCTGATTTTTTAAGCTCTAAAATACTTTTATATCAAATTAGCTTGCCATTAAAGGTCTGACTGGTGAGCTTCCTCACCACAATAATTCAATATAAAATGACAAGACATGAAAATATGAGCATCTTGAGGACCAACAAGGTTAATCCTTAACTCTCTTGTTCTTCTGGTTTTAGTTTAGCTCTGTATAAAAATTAAGATGCAAGTCACACCATATGAGACAGCCGCCAGAAGCAAAGCCAGTAAGGTCACAGGCACAAAAAGATCTGAAGTCTCTCCTACTTTTCAACTCACTTCCAAATTTCCAGGGTTGGTTGCAATGGTGCATTGTTACTTATGATCCATCTTTAAGCTAAGAATGAAACATGGATTTCTTATCTTGCAGATAGACAATTACAAAAGCCACCTACACTCAACAGTGACAAAAACTGAGTCTCCTGGACAGTGCATTTCCCAACCATGTGTCTGGCTGCCAGTCAGACTCAGGATCCACAGAGCACTAAGGCAGAAATCAGGGCCAAAATGTCTGTCAGAGAGCAGGGTGCATCTAGTCTTACACAGATACACTTTGTCCAGACCCACTGTTAAGGGGAGAGGGGAAAGAATGAGGAACAGGGGGAAATTAAAAAAAAAAAAAAAAACCAAAACAAAAAACCAAACAACAACACCCCAAAAGAAAAAAAAAACCAAACCCACCAAACCCCAACAACCAATAGTTTAATAAGCTGCTTCTTGGGACAAAACATGCATAGACTTCTCTGCTCCAGGCTCAAGTCTAAGCTCCTACCTATATGTGACTTCACGTAAACAACATGAGCAAGTCTGGATTTATGAACTAGATCCTCATAACGCAGCTTAATTTTTTAGCAAAAAGAGTTACGCATTACTGTGGAACACAGTTGTCAAATTCTGAGAATCAACTCAGAAATAAATACAGTAATCCCTACATAAACAGTCTGTAAACCACTTAGTAATCTTGGAGACAAGAACCTGCTATTAAACATAAGTGGTAAACTCAGAGAAGCATTTAAAATGAAGTGCAAGCAGAATATACATGACAGATTTTTTTTTTGTGCCCTTAGAAGTCAAACAACCCATTCTAACTGGGTGAAACAAGTTATGTGCATCCCCAAGCAAGCAGATCCTTTTTTTCCCCCCAAGTGCAGTCATGGAAGATGTTTTGTACAATGTTTGAACAAGGTGAGTATTTCTTTATGTTGAATCACATTCTTGTTGGAATGCTGGATTAATGCACAAGTAGGACAGGCATCTAGGTGGCTTGGGCAGCTCCCCTATTTCCAGAGTAACAGAAGTATTCAGAGAACTATCAAATTCATATTTTAGTGACATGAGAGAGTTTATTCTGGATAATCTACAGACAAAACGGATATTAAGTAGACAGTACTCTTGTAACAAGAAGCACAAACCTTACAAACTTGACTCCTATCCAAATCATAAAATCTTAAACCAGAATTGAGAATCTTTTGCGCAAATTAAGTTTTGCCATGCAGAAGTTTCTTTAACGCGTCCCAATACATCAATTCAACAAGCAGAGATGTCTTTTGAGACACCTCATTTAGAGTTACCAAAGCCAACAAGACTCCCTCTCTTTTAAAGCTTTTATAGAAAAACAAGCTATCAGAATATTTGGGGTTGGGATCCATTCACTCTAGTTACAGATCCAAATTCTATCCCTAAGACCACTTGCTTTTACACTGGCACATCATGCACTCACTTGCTTTTTTCTGGTTGTGTTTATTCTGTTCTGACATTGCCCTTGCAGGAGCACAAGAATGGTTTATTGGGAGGCCAAACTCTGTGGTCCCAGCCCTCCACTGCAGATCCCATTATTCTGGCATTACTATTCACCCCCCAACAGAAGTGTGCTAATAATAAGGGGCTCAATGAAAACCAAACAAAACTACCCTGCCACAACTCCATGTGAAATGTTGACCCAAGAAAAATAAAGTGTGCCTCTTGGAAATACATCTGCCCACTTTGCACAGCAGATAGCAGGGGGCCAGCTGCAGGTGCTAAGGAGAGGGACTTAAGCCAGCTTCCAAAGTTCATATTGATAAATCCTGAGTGTATCACAGCAGCCATCTGCACACACCTCATCACATCTGCAGGCAGCTCAGGGAGGTTTTACATACAGCTGAGCAAACCCTGCCCTCCTCCATCCATGTTGGAATTTCAGATCCCTCACACTAGTTCAGCTCTTACCCTTGCCAAAAACCTCGTTTGTCTCCACCAGGTCCCATCTCAAAGCCCTACTTTCAACCTTGAGACCCACGGGAAACTCTGTTGCTTCTTATCATCATTTTCATCTTATTTCACCACATTCTTGTCTGCATTTATACACAGAGTTCTCTCTTGAGACTGCAAATGCAAATCTATCTGGACAATTTTGAGGACCAATATAAAGACATCTCACAGCTCACATTGTTCATATTCCAATCTCACAGTTCCTTCTTTCTGCAGACTCAGTGCCCACTTTCACAGACTGACATTAAAAAAAAAGTCCAGATATATGCTATTCTCATTAAATAAAGGAGACAGTAAATGTAACAACCTTGCACCATGATTTGGTGGTTCTACAAGCATTTTAGCACTATTTAACACTATTCTTATTCATCAAAATGCACAAAAACCAACACAACTTTAAGCACATTTACATTTTGCACAACTTTAAGCACAAAATACATTTTGCTGAATAGAGACAAGTAATTTAAGTCCCCTCCATGAGGGCGCTGGTGAACTAACATCACGAAGTTGAAACTTCAGACTGACAGAAGTTTTGAGTTTTTCCTGCACACCCTTAGATTAAACTCCTCTTTTGATAAAAAACACCTAAATTAAGCTTAACTTTTGCCAAGAGAATACACTTTCAGATTATTTTGTTTTTCTTTTGCATAAGCCCGCGATTTTCACATAATCCACAAGCAAATAGCTCTATTCTGTAGATTAGAAATTATAAAAGACCATGTAATCAGCTGACAAAAGAACTGAAAACAACCCCAGAGGAAATGCAGAGCTGCTCTGCAGGCTCACAATGTGCTGCTCTGTCAGCCTCCCACTCCTTCAGCAGATACTCCTGACATTTCTTGTGTCATTACTGGACTTTATGAATGGGGCTGTAGGATGTTTGCTGGAGAATAATCAGAAAGGGAAGGGGCATGGTATCACAGACAAGGGAGCTGCTTCACTCTCTGCTGACCAGACCCAAGCAATTAGTTCACTGCTTTCTCCTACCACCAACTATGAATTACAGCTCCACATTGTATTAAAGGCTGAATTGTTCCTCATTTTTTAATAAGGATGCTTAAGAAATTAAGCTATTTTAACCTCAAATAAACTGCACGTGGTTTGGTGGCTCTATTTATTTCACATGTATGCAAATGTTTAGGTACTTACACAAAGTCTCATCAACCTTTTTGGGCCAGAAAAAATCAGCTGTAATTCTCACCAAAGAGAGTTACCATACTGAGGATACAGCTCTTTCCATTTCTGGTGCAGACAGAACCATCACAAACACAATTCCTGCCACTGCATTTCCCTGCTCCCACTTGGCTTGCCCAGCCGCACATGAGATGCAAATTACACATAAGGGAAGGGAAAGCCCTGGTGGAGAGAATTGGTTTGCAAGTCTGAGATGAAACAGCGCTGCTAGTTGTGCAAGAGATCACAAACAAGCAGGAGGAACTCACTCAGGGCCTTCCTGTTGTCATCTGCTCTTTACAAGCCTGAGGAGCATTTTCAATGAATTTTGAGAAAGTTCTTTGGAAACAGCAGCCTTACAGGTTTCTAGGGAACAGACACTTCTAATAAAATGAATATCCCAGCAGACAGAAAGGATGCAAAAAGAAAATGAACCATAGCACCTGCTCAGCAAAGAGCTGAAACTGCCTGAAAGAAGGGTTGTGACAGAGCTGAGGCTCCCATGGGAGTCCCACCAAGGCAGGCAGATCTGTTCAAGATTCCTTCTGCTTGTGGGAATGCTCTTTTTGCTTCATTGATTTCCCTGGACCTTGAGCCTGCTAAGTAATGATGCATCTGGGACAATACCTGGCAAATCAATAAATATCTTCAGACATTTATTAGGATCTCAGCATGACTTGGCCCTATGTGATCACAGCCAGTCCAGTTCCCCCATTCTGCTGATAAATAGCACACCCCTCAGGGATCACCTGGCCAACCATCAGTAGGTAGGGGGAGGATGTTTTCTGAGAACTTGGAAGGAAAAGGGCTTTCCAAGGTGATTAATCATTGGCTATTTTGAGGAAGGAGCCTCAAACCACTGATACAGGTAGCTGTGAAGTGTGCTCTGTTTCCATCCCACCTACCAGCCTGGCACACCCAGCAATGGCCACTGATGGTGGCAAAAGCAGAGTCTGGCCACCAGCAGCCATTAGCAATCCCAGAGCACTTTTCCAAGGGAAGGGACCTCTGCTGAACTAAAAACTTGCTCTGTGTGGGATTTCTTCGTGAGGCACTTGCAAGATGCTTACCTCTGAGGCAAGCAAATAGAGGAAAAATTATTCACAAGTACTTGCTTGAATACAAAGGAAACCAAGTTTTAATCTCTTTATAGCGCTTTTGCATTAATTTTTGCTAAGCTTTAGAGTACTGTGATTAGTAGAGAACATTTTTATAAGTGAATTTTGAGTTTAAGTACCAAAATGTTCAATTAAAGTATGAACAGAATATTGTAAAACTCATAATTCATGATGTCTGGTGGAGTTACATAAGCTAGAAAGGAAACTAATACCATCTGCCACGTAATTGCTCAGCATCAGCAAATGACGGATTTTGCCCAGACCAGGAATAATTTTTGTATGGACACACATAATCATTACAGAATGCTTAAAAAAAATAAGAGTTTCTCCAGCTCAGTATTATCTCCCCACTAAGTCAATATAATTATTATATTGTAAAGGCATATAGACCTCAGATGCATTCTTAGTTATGGAATGTAGTTGCTCAGTTCACAAAAGCATGGCTACCTTAATGAATTCATGGAAACTAACACCAGGTGATCAAGCTTCAAGAAAAGAAAACAGCAGAGAAAAACAGATATAGGACAAAAGAAATAATATCAAAGAAGATTTAGACAATCCATGAATAAATCAATTTTAGCCTTTTTATATAAAGAGTTTGGCCTGTTAATTGTCAAGTTTAGTTGTTCAATCTTTACAATTCAAGCTTTTCTTCAAAAAAGGAGACTTTTCTTTTTGTATCTATTTAATCAGAAAATATTTTTTATTTTGCCTTTCTGGCTGAAGATGTGCCCTTAAATACTGAGGTTTGTACAGCAACTGGAGCTGAAAACTGAACTGATCCCATCACAAGCAAATTATCAGCTCTCCAACTGTGGAAAGCAAAACTTCACTTAATCTGATGGCAAATAACATGCATTTCTCCAGCAATTCCTCCTTTGGCTAATCAGTCAGGCTGATGGATGCTTAGCACTTACCTTAATGCAGATTTTTGCTTTAGCTAACATTTGTAGAAACAGAATCAATTACAAGCTGGAGATTACTGGCCTGATGGGCTTTCATGCTATTGCAGTTGACCGTGCAATTGGGTTTCTAAGTGACAGACACCACAGGACAGTCTCAGCTTGGCAAAATCCTCCTTTACTTTTCCACTTATCTAACATATTTTTCATTCAGCATTTTAATTTCCCACCCTTTGCCCTTTTTTTTCCTGAGCCATCTGAGCAGAGCCTTTGCACACACGTGTGCTTTGCTCTTTCCTGATGAGGAAATGCCCATAGCTGGGTGCCCCCAGCACAGTGGGACAGCCCCACTGGCACAACCCTGGGACAATTATAACGTTTTCTTCTTGACCAGTCAATGTTCAAATGTGGAAGCACTGCATGAGGGAAGGCTTTAAATGTGGGAGCAGCAAAGAGGGCTCTTGGTCAACACAAAATAAAGCTCAGCAACCCTCTAGAGTAAAAGAGAAACCTGTACAATTAATGCTTTTTGCCAGCATGATCCCAAGCAAAAGAGCATTCTTGCAGTTAAATATTTTTAAAGAGGTAAATGGTTCCTGTTTAAATGAGTTTCATTGCTCCTTTCACTGCACTCAGTCTTTACTAAATATTATATATTTATTAGCAGTAATCACTTTCCTTTTTCACTTTCCTAGAAAAAGTTGTAGAATTAGGAGCCTTCTGTATCTCTATGAGAAACACTGGTGCTCAAAATCAAACCTCCCCAGCAAAGGTGGGGAAGGCCCAGCACTTCACAGAACTGAGACCAGCAATAAAGGTAATACAAATGTTTCCAAAAGGTCTCATCCATAGATTAGATGAGTGTATCTAGGGGAGCAAACCCATTAAAATTTTAGCAGGTAGGTAGCATATGTAAGAGGGAGGGTTGTTATTTTAAATTAACTGTCTCTAGCCTAGAGCTAGTCTCACGTGGTTTTACAACACAGTGATACTCCAGTTCATATCGGTCAGCTGGAATATTTAGAGCTTCATAATTATTAAAATTATCTGAACTGCAGAGCTACGAGCTGGATGGGGCAGTCTGCTATAAGGTACAGAAACAAGGCATGTGCATTTAATCAGGATCTGTCAGCCACAGTTTCTCTCTGCACCATCCCCCACAAGTTACTTCACCATAAAAGGGAAGTGACATTGCCACCTTTTACCACCCCTGTTTAGGAAACTTCCAGAGTCTCTCTGCCCTACTCATAGTTTGCAGCCATAAGTCTTGTAGAAACTTGCAGCTCTTTACCAGATGGTTGGTTTTGGCTGAAGTCAACCAAAAGCATCAGAACTTGCTGAAAGGAGAGACAGACTGCAGGTATCCTGACCTGGGCTTTAACTGCACAGAACTGCACTCAAAAGCCAATTTGTGGTCAACACAGCACTGACAAAGCCAATTCAGCACCAACAAGAAGTCACTCCCCCTTAAGGCACCTAAAAGAAGTGGGATGACTTGAGCACCACCGACCCCAGGAGGAGCACAGAGCAGATCCCAAGGGCACAGACAGGTGAATTTAAAAGACATGATGAAGCCTAGCTCTCACCCACTACATTCATGAGGTTTACTGAATACTTGCATAAAAACATTTTTTTAGGCATAAAAGATGTTGGGGACACCATTCTTCATGCAGAAGATTCTCTAAATGATATTTGCATTGAAAAATGTTTATCCTCTGTGTGTTCCTCCCCAGGAACAACACAGATGTGGCTTCAGGTTTTCTAGGAGACACTTGGATAAGTGCAAACACATCTCTTTTGTTATCAGCCTGGGCTGACCCTGTTTAGCCTGAGGTCAACGACCAGTGGCATCTGACCTGCCGAAGTTAATGCAGCAGAACAATAGCAGAGGGTTGGCAAGGCCTTATCCTATTACCTTTTTGATACCAAATTAATTGTTTTTCTCCCTCTCAATGATTCTCTGACCTTTCAGCTATATGTGTTGCTGGCACAAAGTGATGGATTAAATTTAAGCAAGTACATTTCTTGACATTGTCTCGCAGATTTAAAAGTTATTTAGGTCTTCCTTTCAGCACTAAGAGGTTTAAGAATGTGCTTATGATTGCAACCCCATTTGATAGTTAAAGAACACCACAAATATTAATTAGCTTGGCAGTATCAGAGACAAGAAAACCAAAGAAAAGATCACAGCGCTTACTACCAAAAAAAAAAATTCCACAAGTAATGAAGGGGTACAGATGCCCTACAAACCATAGGTAGGCAACACTAGATGGTATTACCCTAATTGGTAGTGCTTTATTAATTGGCAAACCCAAAATTCTTACTTGTAGAATTAATGCAATTAGCCAGGCTGATATTTTCCAAATGGAGAAACAATCCTTGATCCTTTGCTGGATGAGGAGTGTGCATGGAACAGCTCTTGGTTCATATCACAGCTTTGATTCAAGTTTTTACTTCCTTGTTGTTGGACCATTTCACCACATAAAATAAACTGAGGTGACGTGGTGGGTACCAACACCATATCAAAAGAATTGAAAGAAATCTCTTCAGGATTTCCCCTGCTGTGCATCATAAAAGCAAGGAATCCTGAAAACCTGATTTATTAATCTAAAATTCAAACCACTCAAACTTGCCTGTAGGTGATTGCGAAGCATCAAGGCACTAGCACAGATGCAAGTTCCTTGCTTGGCTCAGCTTTCTGTGGGCAGAGCCACCTTCCCTGCTCCTCACAACCACAGAGCACAATTGTCACGTTCTGTCAGGCTGTATGTAACACCCACAGGAGACAAAAATAGTTTTCCTTCAGACAGTATTTTTTACCTATGATAGCTGGCAAGGGCCAAATCATCAGCCAGATACAACCTGGATCAGTTCCTCTGAACTGTAGAAACCAACTTGAATTTGGGGCTAACTCATTTATGGGTTTCAGGTGTTTTAGAAGACAATGAAACCTGGTTCCCACCCTCCTTTAGCCTCCCCCCTCCAAAAAAACCAACCACACAACCATGCCAGTGGAAAGTTTGTTTCACAGCTCCCTTGATCCTCTTCACAGTCCAGCTATTCTTTAGCTCAAGTAGCACTACAGCTTTAAGCATATACTTAACTATTGCCAAGAACACTGCCAAAACTTATTTACTGAAGATATTTTTCAAATAAACATGCTAGATTATTTTATTTAATTGGTAGAATATAGAATATCATAGGCATTTTCTCAAGATAAAACAATTTTTCCTGGTTAGATCCCAGGACCCTCAAGAATTGCATATTTAGTCACTGAAAAACATATTAATTAAGGCATTACACAAATTAATTTATTCTGATTTAAGCAATATTGGATCACAAGAAAAGAAAAAAAAAAGGATCAACAGAAAGGAAATGTTACATCAGTGGTACCACTGGGTAACTTCACTTATTCAACAGAGTTAAATATTCCCTTAATTCATTCTCCAAACTTCAAATACAGATGATTAAGCATATACATTAGCAAGATGAAGAGCAGAGGATTTTACATGACAGCTCTGCCCAAAAGTGACAATAAAACCTGCCTTAGGGAGAAATTGGGAGAGAGGTTGTAAAAGGCTAATCTTGTTATAATGATTTATGGTTTATGGAAAGAAAAAAAAGTCATAGTCTAAGCCGTCTTCAATTTTTCCAAAACATTCATACCTGCATTTAAATACCTCAGTAAGAACAGAAACATTCCCCTCTGTTTCCAGGATAACAATATACTTCATTAATCAGAAGCTCACAGGAATATGTTCAGAAAGTGCAGAATTGGACTAATCTGATTTTCAAGACTGATAACAGCAAGATAAATTTCACAAAGATGAGCCTGGTTGTCTACACATTTGGGTGCCTTTCTGGCTGTGGGATAACTCTGCAGACACACTTTTGGCTTCCAGTGACTGTAGTGCCACAGGGACAAGCCCCATGACATTATCCTGAGATATTATAATTGTAAATAATTTGAAGGGTGTGGAAAACAGATAAAGCCAAATCCCTGGTAGAAGAAAACCATAAAAACCCCCAAATATTGTGACCTTTCCCAGGGCAAAGTTATTAGAGCAGCTGGATCATTAACAGACAAGTCAGAATACTTATTTCAACTGCATTTTTCATTTTGGAGAGATAACACCAAAAGCTGCCCAAAAAGGTCAGTCTCAAATACCTATCTAGTGCAATTTTCTATATTGCTAAATTAGAATTGTAGGGCTTTGTTTTACATATATAATGAGGAAGCAATAGAGGTAAGGAAATAAAGGGAAAAAACCCTGCACTAAGAATGTTAATGGAAGAACTGGGGTTAAACTCCAAAAGAAAAAATATACAAGCAAAACTTTTGCAAGAAGATGCCAAATGTTGCAGGAATTATGACAGGAGAGATCACACTCGTATCCCTTTTTATCAATGTTTAGGAACATCCAGCACAAAATCTTTGTGCTCAGTGCAATTTCATTTCTGGTGTCAAAACCTATGCTTTAAAAGCCTGCTGCATTTCAGGTAATTCCCCATGATTTGGGTCTAGACAGGGTGCAAGTGGTCAACACATGACTAACAGCTCATACACATCTCCTCTTAAAGAGGCTGAGGAATTAATATGTAATGCAGGTGAAAGGACTAGTTATCTTCCATAAATAATGAGATTGACTTGGGAAACAATTCTCAGAAACTTCAAACTAGAGGAGGTAGCTGCACTCTACTTTTGGGATGGGTGGTGGTGGCTGTTCAGAGCATTTCTGAAATAAAAAAGCAAAGACTGCACTCAAATGGAGAGTAACTGCATGTCTGTAGTGCACAGATTAAAAATATTTACCTTATGACTTAGAAAGCATCCTTTATTAATTCCACTTATTTCTCATTTTTAAATAACAGAGAGAACAGGAAACTTGCTGGCAAAATCACAGTAAAAAAAATTGATATCACCACACTCTTAAGTACATTATTTCCTAGACCCTAAGCAACTTTAGAAATGTAACATCTGACAGCTGTAAATAGCAAGAGTTTAAAGTGACAGCCATGTACTATAAGATATATTTCTCTTCAGGGTTTCAGTTCTTATCCATAAGACTTCTAAGCAACTTCTGCTTCACATGCCAGTAGAGCAAGGCTTTATATTGTGGCCCACTGCTCAGCCATGGATTAGCCCAGAGAGGCAGTTGAAGCAACACAAACTCATGCACAAAAGACCACAATATTCATCTTTTCTACAGCAACACAAAGCAAGTTTTTGTCAGCCAATAAAACCACCATAGGTAACATTACTTCCCTCTTTCAAAGAGCGAGACTAAGGGGGAAAAGACACAGTTCCAGAGAAGAGGAAAAGCTCATTTTGGTTACACCTCCACCTTAAGCATGGCATGGACTAGGGCAGAGGAGCCCAGGGGGATCAGTCTGGATGCATCTGGCTGGAATGAACATAAGCACTGCCTGAGCAGTTCCTTCTCTTAGCAGAGAGATTATTATTCTGGTATAAAACAGCAAGCAAAGGGAATACTTGCTGATAATTCCCTTATTAGATGCTCTTCTGTCAGCTCAGTATCAGCTATTATTGCTAAAAAAGCCTGAGCACGAGAACTTCTCCAGGGTGCCCCTGGCCTGTGGATGATGTGAGGCACAGCACTGCACTCCTCAGCACCTCCATCTATAACAAGGGCGAAGCCTTGTCACCTCTTTGTGTCCAGTGTATCTCTTGAGTATCTCAGAAATGGATGGGAGAAGTTTTATTAAGCTGCACAAAAATTCAGTGAAATTATTCCCTTTTTCAGTTCCATTTTCAAACAGCCACATCTGGGTGTTCTGTTCATTCATCACTTTGCTAGCACAATAAATTCCCCACAAAATTATTTTGGAGGTTTTGGTCACACAGGCAACTTCATCAACATCATTCACATGATCAAGTGCTGCCATCAGCTTGAGAAAACACCAGACCCCAGGGAAATCCTGCACAGATGGACATCACCAGGCACCACCCCAAAATTCCTCCTTCTGCCCACCCAGCCCCTCTCCCTGCCAACTTGCCCAGTGCCATTTTATTAAGACTGCAGCTCATCGAGCATTCAACAGCACAGCTCCTCACATGCCTCAAAATAAGCCAGCACATCAGCACTACCCTTCCTCCCCTGCCCTCAGCTTTCAATTAAATTTAGAATTGACTTTGAAAGTACAACCTGAATGTATGTGGTTCAAAATGACCTTGTTACGCCTTTCCTTACCTTTCTGAGGAGGGCTCTTGTACTCCAGCTTAGGTTTTAAAACGTAGAAACAGGAATTTTCTCTGAGCTCCTGCAGCACGCTACAAGTCTCAAGCTGTTTAAAGTCTTTAAAGGTACATCCAAAGCTAAAATGTGCTCTGCAGAGAGAGATCTGGGAGCCCAGGTCCAGGAGCTTTCAGCAAGATATTTAAAACCTTCCTACAAGTTAAATGTTTTTTATAAGAGACAGCAAGTGTTGAGCTCCCACCAGGCCCAGAGAGAGTGATTGCAAGCAAGCAGGTATTATGAATATTCTCAGTAATGATCACAGCTGGGATCTATTGCATTAGATTAGGGTCTTCACTGCAGAAAATGTTCCTATTTGCAACCTTAGGTGATGCACTCAGGTGATGACTGTTGTCAGGCCCAAACATTCAACACCCTAAGAATAAAATCCTACCCCTTTGCTCAAGATGTAATGACACAGAGTTAGAGGTTCTAACTGGGCCATATCCATCACTGACCAGTGAATTGCACTACTCCTAATTTGTTTTGTGTATGGGCAGCCCCATTGCTATGACAGATACAGCAGGAGTGGCTCCAGCTGGGATAATGCCAGAGGTTTTGTCCAGAGCCAGCTGATGTTGCACCTTCCTTGGCAGCTGCCACCACCTGAGGCAAAGGGTAGCCCCAAATGGTGCAGTTCAACACCTCATATTTGTGAAAAACAAATGAAGAAATGGCCAAAGCATGGGCACGTGTTTCAACACCCATCTCACCCCACCTGGGAGTGACCTCCTCAAATGCAGTGGGCTGAAAAAGTGGTTAAGAGTGCAGATGCTGATCCATGTAGATAATGGCATTAAACAGATACTGAGGAGCTGAGACTCCCCATCAAATTCTTCTGCTACAGGACATCTCTGTATAAAGTTAAAAATAAAGGCTGGGAGACAAGGTTTGGTAAAATGGGGGATGAGGAAAAAGGCTCTGCCTGACATTGTCCATTCTGGTGTTTCACTTAAGTTAGCTGGATTGCTCAAACTCCAGGAGAAGTGCACTGAACTGACAGCTTAAACCAACACTGAGGATATGAAAAAGTTTTATACTAACAGCACCATGTCAAATTTCCTCATCTAGAGACTGCTAACAGAGGATTTGTTGGGTTTCTGCACCTGCAGACATGCAGGTGATGTAGTTGCTGGTTATGGCCAGAAATGATCTCCTGATAGCCACAGGTGTGCTCACTTCTAAGACTTTGCTTATAGAAGAAAAGTGGTGGGGTTTATTTTTTTCAATGGCATTAAGTGCTTGTATAAACACCTGATTAAAAAATTCAAGACCCATTTGGGCCACATGAAATGCACCTTACCCATTCTGTGACGATTTCAGGCTATATTTTTATTCCCTCACTGCCATCAGTCAAAAATGTTAAAACTTGTAGAGCACAGCATAATAAAGCAGCTTGAGCTTGAGAGCTCTGCCAAGCATAACATCAAATCTTTCAGAGACTGAGGTTAGATAAAGCACCAGATACACAGCAAATTCTTGATTGAAATAAAACACCAAACATTTATCCTTGGCTGGCAACAGGTGAATTCACAGAACGGGTTTCCTTATTCACAGGAGTTTCTTTTATAGCAAATCCAAGGGTTTCCCTGCTTCCCAGGAAAATTCCGTCTTGCAATATGTTTAAAATGTTATCAGCTTGGAAAAAATAACACTGCTTTAAACTGATGGGAAAGGAGCCCATTGGCTCTAAAGTTACCATCCCCGAGTCGGGCACTCGGTGCTGTTTGGGGCCTTTGTTCAGGCTCAATCAGCCGTCGAAAATCAGCGCTCCCGTCACTGCCCGTGCTGGGCGGGATGACCAGGAGGGTTTCCCGCAGCCAGGACTGGGCGCTAATTACCTGTTCAACCCCCTTGTAAATACCTGTCAGAGGAGGGAGAGCTCAGCTCCCGGCTGAGAGGGGACTGGGGCAGCAGGACCTCGCTGGGGCTCCCCCCGTGCCCCCCCACGTCAAAACCATCACCACAAATAACATCTACAGCTCCTTCCTTCCTTCCTTCCTTCCTTCCTTCCTTCCTTCCTTCCTTCCTTCCCCTAACATGTAAAAAGCGTTTAACAGACCCTAAAGCTGAAGGTGGGGGAACCACCAGCAAATCCCTGTCCATATTAGTACTTTTGCAAAGCATAAACGTCTACAGGTTGTTTTTACCGAGGACTGGCATTCACCGTGGTTGTTAAAATCCTGAAGTCCAAAGCCTGAATAGGATGGGAAAGGTGACTGGGGCTCCCTGGGCCTGCAGTCACTGAAAGGGAAATTTATCTTCCAAACAAATATCCAAGAAATAAATGTGGCGCTCCAGAGGCCTTTATTCTTCTGTCTTGCACCCTCAAAAAAAAAAAAAAAATACAGAGATCCTTTGAAAAAAAGATAAATGAAAAAAGTTTTCTGATAACCACTGGAAGTTTTTCCTGTCGCAGCAGGGAACGCCGTGGGGGAGCGAGAGCCTCTGCCCGTCAGCAACAAACACACAGGGTGGCTTGGCTGGGCTGTGCTCCTCACCCCGACATCAAAATAAGCCTTTCATGAGCTGTTTCCTGGGGAAAGGGTTTATTTTTCCACCCAAACGGGAATGGTGGGAGGCTCAGCCGCAGCCCCCCCGGCCGGGAGCGCAGGTGGGTTCGGTCTGTACGCGGCACTGTGGGACCAGGCACCGCTGCCGGCAGCAGCCAGGGGCAAAGGAAGGAAAAGGGGACGGGGAGGGGGAAGCTTAAAATTTTGCAGGAGCAAACAATCCTCCCGCAGGCAGCGGTAAATAAAATAACAGCAGCGGGGTGATTTGCAGCCATGTAACGGGCTTTTGTCCGGGCCCATTTCTCGCCGCCGGGAGAGTTTCTGTGTTCCCTCTCGGCAGGGTCCCGATGTTCCCCCTCCGGCTACAAAGGCCGGGGGCTGCGGCCCCTCCCGGCGCTGCCCCCGCTCTGCCCGGCTGCGCTCCCCCTCCTCCCGCGGCCTGGGGGGCTCCGGGGCCTGGGGCTCTGCGATTACGGGGCCTGAAGTGCTGGTGTAGGATTTGCCACCTTTAAAAACAGCTTTTACTCATCTTTTTAACTCTTTTTTTTCCTCCCCAGTTTACATGAAGCCCGTTGGCCATTTTTGTTCCCTGTTGGAAAGTTAGAAGTATTTATAAGTCTAATTAGAGGCATTTATAAGAGTGATTAGTGTGAAGCATCAGCTGCTGGCGGCATTCTGTGTGTCTGTGTGTGTGTTCACACATGGATGCAACACTGCAGTTTACAATTTGTTTCTGTGCTTGAAAGCTGTGAAATGCCCTTAATTCCCCCGGCACCGATGGCAACAGTGGGCACTGGCTGGCTCTGTCCAGTGCCTCAGCACCACACAGGATCACATCTCTGAGGAGAGGTTGTGTCTCCCTATCTTTGTCCACTAATGTAAGAACAAGTGCCTCAAGGAAAAAAAAAAAAAAAGTACAAAATTAAAAATAAAAGCGAAAAAAAGGACGAAAAAGAATGTATGTGTTGAAAGCTGCTGTTAGACCCACAGAGCGGAGACCAACATGGCCCCACTCCTGCCTGCCGACGACTACCTTGCAATCACTCACCTCACAAGTGCAACGTTGTCTTTCCCTCCTTTTCCTTTGCTGCTGGGTATTACCTCTGCATCCTCACCCTCCCTGGACCTGCAGCACGGCTGTAGATGTCTCTTGGGGGAGAGGCTCCCACACAATCTGCTTTGGGGAGCAAAACCATCAGGAAGTGAGCTCCAACTCCAGCGGGGGCTGTGGGGCTGCCCCGGCATGAGGGGAGCCGGAGACCAGCCAGGCCACAGAGCACCCACCCCAGCGCTGAGCCCGGGCCCACCGGGCCTGTCCCTGCCAGGGGGCACCGGGATTCTCCTCCAGGTCCTGTCCCTGCCAGGGGGCACGGGGATTCTCCTCCGGGGCCACCGGGTGTGTCCCTGCCAGGGGGGCACCGGGATTCTCCTCCAGGTCCTGTCCCTGCCAGGGGGCACGGGGATTCTCCTCCGGGGCCACCGGGTGTGTCCCTGCCAGGGGGGCACGGGGATTCTCCTCTGGGCCCCGGGTGTGTCCCTGCCAGGGGGGCACGGGGATTCTCCTCCGGTGCCACCGGGTGTGTCCCTGCCAGGGGGGCACGGGGATTCTCCTCCGGTGCCACCGGGTGTGTCCCTGCCAGGGGGGCACGGGGATTCTCCTCTGGGCCCCGGGTGTGTCCCTGCCAGGGGGCACGGGGATTCTCCTCCGGGGCCACCGGGTGTGTCCCTGCCAGGGGGATTCTCCTCTGGGCCCCGGGTGTGTTCCTGCCAGGGGGGCACGGGGATTCTCCTCCGGGCACCGGGCATGGCGCAGCCAGGGATGGCTGGTGGAAGGCGGGAGGGTGCCTGGTGCAGCACAGGGTGCTTCCGAAACATCCATCCTGCAAACCTCGGTGCTTCCAGCCTAGAGCCGCTGCCCTGAGCCTGGGCAGCCCCTCAGGTCGCTCTGGATGCAGCGAGCACCCCCCAGACTCCTCAGCCCACTGAGAGCACCCCAGGAACCGCAGCCCAACCACCAGCCCCGGTGCTGGGCTCCAGCTGCCACAAACCAAACTGTCTGACAAGCTTTTGAGCCACGTTTAAGCCCTGGGGTCCTGCTCTGACACAGGACAGAGCACTGTCCCTCTCCTAAGTCACCTGGGACAAGTGTCAGTGTCCCTGTGTCTCCCCCCGCCCAGGGAGAGCCCCACAGGTGCCGTGCCAGCGCTGCTGCCTGCAGAAACACCTCGAGTTAGAGCTGCTTAAAACGTCTTGAGGCAGCTCCCACGAGTTCAGGCCCTCCTCGACCAGGGATTTCTTTTTTCTAGCCATCATGTAAACAGAATTAAAAGGTCAGTGCTGCCCCCACACGCTTACAAAAGCTTTTGGTTGGAATGGCTTGAGAAAGATAGGGAGATATGTAGGGAGTGCTTTAATAATGTATTTGTTTTGCATACCTGTGGTCTGTTTCCCTGTCACAAAACAAACAAACAAATAAAAACTCCTCCTTGATTTCTGCTTTCAAAAACTTACGTGAAAAAGATTTATCCACATCAATTTCAGAGCTATGTTTGGAGCATTTTCTGCAAAAACAGTCTGTAGTACAGCTCCGCTGACACATAGGGATGGTTAAACCCGACTTTTTAGTATCGCTTTTTGGGGAGACATTAATAAACTGGTGACCCCCAAAATCGCCTAAAAAAAAAAATCTTTTTTTTTCACTTAGTCTCCCTGTGTCTAGTCCATGCTGCCCTCATAATCCACATAGTCATTATCCTGGGGGCAGACAGAAATTGCTTTTTCATTTTTCCTATGTCCATCTCTGTACAGCTACAGAAAGTCCCATACAAACTGAAGGTGAAATACAAAAGAGAGGAGTTACAATGAACTCACTTTACTCCAAGTAGTAGCAAGTGGCCATGTGAAGGGATGTACAAAAAAAAAACCAAGCTATTTTTCTGTCTCTGGTCTTTTCAGTAACAGGGAGGTTAAGGTATCCCTCCTGGCAGGGGGTGAGACTCAAATGTCACGCTGAAGAATGACGTTGTGTGTGTCCCTTTAAAAACTTTGAATAGAAACTAGTTTAAATTTGAATCTAAAAAGATAAAGTGAGCTGGGTTCAACCTGGAACTGGCTAAAATATTTCATGCTGCATGTTCATGAGGAAAAAAAAAAGGCTACTTTTTCTTTTTTAATCTAAACGTTGCTTTTGAAAATTTTCAGTGGCAAAACACTAAAACGCTGCTTTATTTTATGACAACAGACAGTTTCTTTCACTTCAGAGTTACAGCAAGAGCCAGACCCTGCAACGGGGTGGAGTTTCAGCTTGGAAATCCCCTGGATTTCTGGCTCAATTTGTCCTTGTGCACAAAAAACCAGGCACCACAGCCAATAAATTTGTTTCAAACAAGTGATGTGTACCCAAGCCCACCCTAGGCGTGTGGGCAGGAAGGAGCAGGCAGGATGTGGGCTGCTGCAGGGCAGCACTGCCCACCCAATCTCCATGGCAATGAGGGGTCTCACCAGCTGGGTCAGCCCAGCAGCCCTGGGGGTGTCCTGGGGTCTCCATGGGGCTGCAGCAGGTGGCAGCCCCAGCCAGGTCCCTGCTGAGCTGGCAGAAAGCCATTCCCTGTTCTGTGGGACAGAGGGAACCACAGGAAGGCGCTGGGAGGGACGAGGGGACAGGGAGTTGCAGGTCCAGTTCTGTGTAGATGTTTTTCTGCAGTCCACACAGAAAAGTTTGCCACAATAAATTTCATTCAGTTTTCATTTTAGTCTCTGGCAGAAACTCATTTGAACACATCTACTAAACAAATCTCTCTTCTTGCCCAGGCTTCTTTCAGTTTTAACTGTCCTGAATGTGAAATCTCCCAACTTGGAATATAGGTACTTCAGGGCTTCCACAGAAAAACAAAAAAAAACCCCAAATCATTGAATTCAGACAGTACCAAGACCAGAGGTGGGGTTATAGAATAGATTTACTTGGATGGAGTAACAATAAAACTTATGATCCTGCTTTCCTAATTAGCCTGCCTACATGGCTAAATCAGAGCTGGAAACATGCAAATGTCATGAAACCACACAAAAATAATACAAAAGTATTTTAATGTTGTCTGATTAGAAATTCCATTTTCAGAAAAGTAACAAATACAAATGGCAATATTACTCTGTAAACATCTTCTCTCAGATGCTTTGAAACCTCCATGCAGATTTTTAAATACATTTTCACAAAGAAATCAGTGTAGAAAAAGAACAAAGAATCACAACACATTTGAGAGAAATCCTGAAATTAATTTCAAAAGGGCTTGACTTTAGCATAAAAATATATTTGGAGGAAGAGCATCTTTTGTTTGTTTCGCAATCCTCAAATTTTTCTGGATGGGCACGCTGTGTACCGTCCCTCGTTATTTTCAGTTAGGTAATAGACATGAAGTTATTTTGGCATTGTTATAAACAGAGGTACTTCTGAGAAATGTATATTGAATGCCAGAAGGAAAATGAGCAGGAAGATGTAAGATGGAGCCTGATCCTGCTAACCCCTGCTCCTCCAAACAATCCTCTTTCTTTTCTACTTACTGTGCAGTCTAAGAACTTCAGGATTAAGTCAGGTCTTAGAACCATAATTCCATTTATTTGTAGAGGCAAACATGCCTTTCGCTTAACATAAATGTTTTTATTTAAAAGGAGGTTGTCAATTTGAAAGCGTTTTAAATTCACGTTTGGGAGAGGCTTTGTGCAGTTTCACACGGGCCGGGGGATGGGCTGGATCTCGGCAGTTCCAGCACCCGGAGCTGCCCTCCGCAGTGAGCAAACACTGTGTGTGGGTGCGGAGCACAGAGCGGGTTCACCCTGCGGAGCCCCTGGGGGTGCCCAGCTCCCGCAGAGCCCCAGGGCCAGCGGTGCTCCCGTCCCGGCACCCCGGCCGGCCCCACGCAGCCCCCGCGCCGCCAAAATCGCTGCTCCAAGTCAGCCGTGGGGAACGAACTCCTGCAATTCCAGCGTCACATCCCTGCGGGCAGCGCCTTGCGCTGGGGATGGGGACCAGCAGCTCTGGGAATAAACATCAGACCCCACTCAGAAACAGAGGGACAGGAACTGAAATTTACGTTGTCACCATCACTGAAACTCCACCTGAGAGCCAGTGTGCCAGCAGTGGTACCAGGACACACAGGGATGTGCACACAGATGCTCACAATTTGTTGTTTCATGTTATAGCTTTTTTCCTCTTCAATTATCTCCTGTAAATAAAGAAAACAGAATGTGATTTAATGCTCACTACATTTTTCAAACAGTTACCAGCAAAAAAACCCCAAAATGTTGTAGCAACCTGCAATCCCTTTCTCACATGTATTAGCAAACAGCTAATTCTGGTTTGTTGCCCGCAAACCTCAGGTCTGAGTTTTGTTGCATTTTTAAAGCCTGCATCAGAAGCTTAACGAGAAACAGTCAAATCATCCTTTTCGAGGCATTCTTAGTTAAATAGCATCATATGTAGTCCCTGCAAAGGACTAAAAATATTCAGCTGTGGTTAGGTTTTTTTGTTTATACATTTCATCCAGCTCAGGAGTGCTGCAAAAAAAGTCAGCAGTTGTCATCCTTTTTTTCAAAAAATGCACTTTCTAAAGGGACAGTTTTTATAATAGTTTGGATTCAGCTAATGGATGAATATCATTGGCTCGTACATTATTTTTCAAAGAGTGCTGGGCTGAGCCATTAAATAAACAAAAATAAGTAATTTTTTAGCCCCAAACTCTTAGACATTTTCTCTTAAAAGAGCAGTAGGGCATATTTTTTCTCAGTTCAATATGAATCCACTCATTACCCCAATTTCAATTGGCTAGGTATGAAAATCTCAGTACTTAGGTTTTTTCAGTGTCTCAAGTGTAAGAAGAGAGTCATGTTACTCATGTTTACCTCTGCCAAACAGCAGCTGGAATATAGTCCCTCCAGGCAGAACACTGTGAGCGTATTAAAGTACTAAATGATTCCCAGGAAATTCATAAAATGTCCTTTTCTAATGGTTCAAGGTATTTTTGTGGAGGCAGATTATTTACTATTTTTAGCTTTTCCCAGTGTCTAGCTTGTCTAATTGCTCCTTGTGCAAGTGCTCTGGCCCGGGGCTATTTTTCAGCTCTAATTGCAAAAGAAAGGATTACATGGCTTTGCTTGTGCTGGAGATGGGGCTCAAACCCTCCCAAAAAAAAAAAAAAAAATCAAACCCTCCACCCCCCAATTTCATAGCTACCCAGAACATTCACTCAATTTGCTGGTCT
The DNA here is from genome assembly GCF_037042795.1 of Molothrus aeneus. NCBI lineage: Eukaryota > Metazoa > Chordata > Aves > Passeriformes > Icteridae > Molothrus > Molothrus aeneus. The sequence goes on from NC_089655.1 coordinate 18,228,116, forward strand.
CATCTATAACTTCAAACCTGCTGACAACAGGACCACAGGTAGGTACCTGCTGTGTGCTGTCAGGGAGCAGGGCAGTCTGACCAGTGCTGGAGTTTTCCAATTGATGGTTCTCTCATCTACTTACACAGTGCAGCAATTACCAGAGGTGTTACCTTTGCAATTTTCCTTGAAAAGTCATGGAGAGATTCCCATAAAACACCCCTTGTTGCAATTCTAGTTGAAAATCCTGGAAACAGCATAGAGAAGTCGGGCTCTGTGCTGGGAATGGGCAGTGAGCAGCCAATTTTGGTTATAAACTCACCTAAACCTGGGGAAGGAAAACCAAAATGTCAAGTTATTTTGACTTTGTTCAAAATGCCAGAATGCCACGATGAGAACTACCTAAGCTCTACTACCTGATCTTTCAGAAGATAAAAAACCTATTTTATGCCCAGGTTTAGTTAACACTGTTTTGTGGATACTCTTCAGGGTGTTTTCATCTCAGCCCACTGGGTAACTTTACCAAGCAGCAGTCTGGCAGAAGCCCCTCTCATTTCAGAACTTAAAACTTGCAGCACAGCTCTTCCCAGAGAGGAGGGAGATGGATCCTCTCCAGGAGAGTGGAAAACCTCAAATCTGCAATTTTGCCTTGTCTCCATAAAGAGTGCTTGCATTTTGGCCCAAGCCTGAATTTGCCATTAAAGTAGCCCTTGTCTATAGAAATGTTAGGAGACAGCCCAGGCACCATCACAGCCTGGTACATCCCTGGAAAAAGCAGTCACTGTCATCTCCTGTGAGGGTACAGCACTCCTCCAGAGCAGCAGCTATCTGAAAATAATTTCATTTTCCTGTGATAATGCAAACATCAGCACAAAGGCCTGGTCTATGAGAGCAGTTGTGCAACACTCAATAATTTCACATCCTGGTCTGAAATGTTCCACAGGCAGTTGGAAGGTCCAAGGCTGAGATCCAAAAGCACCAATGTATTCACAGCTATGCAAATATTAGGAACTAGTGATGTCTCAACACATGCAACATCTTACATTATATTTAGCAGACTCCACTTAAATTCACCTGCCTACAAGCTGTAAAGATTTACTAGAACTTGTGAAAAAAACTAGAACAGATTAAGCCAAATAATTTTTCAGCTATTAATCATTTGAGGTTTGTTTGAAGATTTTACCTCTTGGGAGATAGAGGTTCCTAAATATTCCAGTGGGCTCTAAGTCAGTAACACATCTGAGACACTCTGTCCTCCTGCATACCCTGATAGCCCTGGGTTTGCTCCCTGCCTCCTGCTTGCTCTGCAGCCCATGTGATGCTTTGTTTACCCACTGCACAAGCAGATCCATGCACCAGCCATTCCCAGCAGAATGATTGGGAGGCCACGGCTTTCTTATGCCTGAGTCTGCAAACACTGGGCACTGATGTGTTCCCCTCCTTCCCACTGGGCTCCCCTCTGTGTTTTGGGTTCAAAGTGAAACTATCCCAGACTCAGGGACCTCGAGAGAGAGCAGGACTTGGGAAACTCCAGGAGAGACACTGAGGGCACGAGCATATTATCAGAAAGAATTTGAGTGCTCCCAGCAGCCCAGCAGCAAATTAGAAAGTTTTGGCTCCCAAGAATGAGTTGTGTTGTTTGTTCCTGCACACTGCAGCTGCTCGTCCCTCTCCCTCCCCACCCCCCTCCTTTGGGTGGTTTATTACACACAAGCTACTAATGAATGGGAGCCGCTGTTTTACAGTACACCACACTTACAGGACTTATCTCTAGGCCTACCACAGATTTGACTGATCAACAGCAGGGCACCACCATCATAATTCTTCCTAGAAACAGGAGGATAAAAAGGGGTTTGTTGGAGGTTGGCTGTGTCTGCAGAGAATCCTGCCTGCAGGGCCTGCTGATGCCATCACTCGCTGCTATGGTCTTTGGCCTAATAAGGTACAGAAACAAAGATTGTTCACTTGTTCAAGAATACTAAAGTACCCAAGTGACGGAAAGTGGAGGCAGCAGGGCACACATCCAAGTGGGATTAAGGCCACAAGTGCAACGTTACAGGGCTGACTGGGTGGCAGAGGGAATATCTGCCTCTGAAGAAAAAAAAATCCAGTTCAAACATAATTTATAACATGTCACTCACAGTCAGAGGTGGCTGTCATTAAGAGTTAAATGCTGCATTGTGTTCAACTTATTCCGATAAGAATTCTCTAAGCTGCTTATATGTTATCATAACTCATGAATAAGTGGAGCGTGGGCTGGGGAGGGGGGAGAGGCTCTCTGGGGCAGGATGGGACCCAGACTGGGAGGCAGAAATGATGGAGCAGAGCTGGGCTGCTGGGTCCTCAGTGTGGTGTACCCTCAGTCTGCACATTCCAAGGACTCCACAGTGAGTCTTAGAGTCTGCCAAGCCCATGGGACTTGTCAGGGTGCAGGCTCTACTGGGACACATCCACCTTCTTTGCTTTAATGCGCTTCTCCAGTTAGGGAGCCAGGCAGTAACACCGGGAGGATCTAAACTGGTGCATTCAGGTACAGCTGGTCTACACAGCAAGGCTCTATGGAGATTTAAGAGCTGGAGGTGAAGGGAAAAAAATGGGCTATGTTATAGCCAAGTATAAAACCCCTAAGTTAATACTGCTTACTGGAAATGGAGCTGGGAACCCAACAGAAGAGCAGCAAAGCAGCTTCTTTAGGGACAATATTAAATTCCTCTGACTGACTTGGCAGTTTGGAAGCAGCAGGATTGTTTTCTCTAGCTTAAGGAAACCCAGCAACAGACCCCACTGAAGTCCAAGCAGCTAGATCAGGCCCAATACCACTAAACTTTCCAGGCTTATCAGGGAAATTTTTCCCTGCAACTTTTTCCCTACTGGAGGTGTAGAGGGAACAACTTGTGTAGAATAAGAGTTAGAATCATAGGAGCCCACTCATATTCACAGAATTAATCATAGGAGCCTGTTCATTTGCACAGCTCACTTAGTGCAAATAGCCGCTGCAATTCCCAGTTAGAAGCATTTCTCTGGTGCAGCTCATTCAGAAAGCAGCAGTTTGTTTACTCACTGGCTTGGGCTACCTGGATCACATTACACCTGCTGGGGCTGCTGGTAATGTGGGAGGTTGATTTTAAACTGGCACTGTTGCTTTTATAAAGCCTTTAATGTCATAGGCTCTGGCTGTGTTCAAGATCTCAGCCATGAAGCCAGGGCTTAAGGGACTTGGGGCTGAGACATCCCAGTCCTCTACTTCCCTGTCACTCAAGTCAACAACCACAACTTTGCTGCGGTAGGTGTGGGTCAAATATTTCAGTCCCTGACCTGTGCCTGGTCTGACTAAAGACCCAGGGTCTCTGATTTGCCCACAGCACAGAAACACTGCAGCAAGTACCCAGTTTTCTGAGTACCAAGCTGAATACGAGTATCTGACCTGCTGCCTCATTGCTGTCTTCACTGTGTTGGAAAGCCAGAGGGCTGACCACAGTGAGCTCCTGGTACCCAGAGGTGGCTGCAGGACACTGCAGGTGCAGGGTGCATGGTGTGTGTGCAGCACAACAATGCATTCATGTTTCTGGCCTCTACAGCTCTGAGGAGCTGATAACCTCAGCCCTCTGTCCCTGCAGAGAGCATACAGTTCCCTGCAGCCACCTCTCTCCAAGAGGGAACAGAAGATGACTCAGGAATCCCATCCACCCTTTCCTCCCCCCAGCCATGGCAGCCTCTGGGGCTCACCCACGCACGGGAGCTGAACCCACGGGAACGTTTTTGTGGGTGGGTGTCCCCAGGGGGGCTGTGCTTGTCTGTTGTGCAGCTTTAGGAGTGTACAAGTCCAAATCCATTTGTCTGGGTGCAAGTCACAGTAAACAATTAGTAGAACTTGTCAGAAGAAAAGTTAAATAGATGTAACTGATGTGTGAAGGCGTGTTTTACCCAGCTCTAAATCCTGTTGGCTGTGTGAGTAGAGGCAGGTAGTAGATTAACTATGCAGCTCAGAGACCATTAAGGCTTGCAGAGGAACAATTAGTCCAGAATTTGCATTTTATGAAATTGAGTTTTATAAAACTTACAGCACAGCTAACGACAGAGATTTCTTCAAATAAGTATTTCCTTCTGATCTTTGTCACGTGGGGTTTGTAGCATCTTGCCAGGATATGAGAACCTAAAAATGTAAAAGGCAATATTTCAGCAAAAATTAAACCCACTGGTTTATCTTTACCATCTGTGTGAAGTGTAAACAGAGAGAATAAATAAATAAATACTGAAAAATACATTTGTTTTAAATAAATGTGAACAAAGGGTTTGACACATTTGCAGTACGTAATGCTGGTTTTAAAACATGATTTCGACCACCTGACACATTCAACTAAATACAGAAAACTCTCCAGGCTGTATTTGCATTCTGGAAGAGCAGCTACAAAAGAAAGTGTAAGTGCAGCAAATCATTCTGAAAATAAACTGATTTGAACAGAGAATGAGTTCTCCCTGAAAGGCTGCAGCACCACTGACTTTGTAGTATTACTTGAAAAACCTGCAAGTATCTTATTTTTCCCCATAAAACAGATCCACTTTGGGAAGGGCAGACTGACAGTTTGATCTACCTTCCAGGAAACCATGAGAGAAAAAAAAATCACTTCTAGCAGCACAAATTTTCAGTAAGGCCTCTTTTTTTCTCCAATATTCAGGGAAATTCCTAATGCAGTTCATAGCCTTTAATTTAAAAAAATAAAAAAAAAAAAAAAAACACCAAAAACCCCACCCTGCAGCAATAAATGGAAGAAAACCAAATCCCTTTTCCAAGCAGTGACACTGCCACTTTAATAGTTTCCCACTGTACTTGGGGTTAGTTGCCAGAGAAGCCTTGTTCAGCCTATTTGGGGGCCCCATGAAATGCTGCAAGCGTTACTGAAATGAGCACTTGTCTTTTGTTGAGCTGCATGCTAGCACCATACAGTGCTGAGCTGATAAATCCACTTTTTCTAACACAAGCATTTTTCAAACAAAACTACCATGAGACTGATGAGTAATGCCAGCTTGCCAAAAAAAAAAAAAAAAAAAAGACACACACCCCTCACAGGCTCTGCTGACACTGACAGCTGTTAAATTCACATATTCACAAAATGAGATGGGTTACATAACTGGAAATTACAAGAGCGACTCACCAGCGAGAGGAACTGCAAAGCAAGGCATCACTGGGGCTTGGGAAGGAACAGATCCCACATTTCCAGGTTCACTGTCCCACTGAAGGCTGGGACAAAGCTGTGCCTCGGGCACACAGAGGTTGCTGGGCACTCCTCATCCTGCATCATCAGGCTGTTTGGAGTTTGTTCAGCGTTGGGATTTTTTTTCAGCAAAGTGAGGATGCATGTGGAAAAAGGATATATTAGTTCTGCTATGTATGTTATAACACAGGGGTAGCTTAAAAGCCCAAATGTCACATTTTGCAAGGCATGATGCAAAAGTTCTAAAAGGTTTATTGTCAAATCTTGAGCAGCTGAGAGGGCAGTGGAGAAGGTGAAGTGCTGGGTAGAGTTAGGTTTGACAAAACCTAGGTAGCTTTTAATTTGCATCAAATTTTTCAGATATATAAACACTTCGCAGAGATGTTGTTTTTTATCATTCTCATTGCATGGCCATAGAGCTGAGCTCTGGAGAAAGTCTGTAATCTTCCCATGCAGGACAGGAAGGCAGTGACACCATGTCACCCCTCCACCACGTCACCTGCCTTTATTTCAGTATCTGTTTCTAAAGTGGTTTGAAAACTTTGACAAAAGCACCTGGTTCTGGAAGGCCACAGAGCAGATGATGGAGGAAAGGCATCATTAAGGGCTCCTGAGGAATGGCAGGCTGTGGAGCTGGTGGAACAGCTCAGGAGAAGGAGCAGTGAGGGAAGATGGCAATGTCTGCACAAGCTGCCAGGCCCTCACATGTTGCTGAGATTGCCAGAAATGAGGTTCTAAAGGGGGCTAATCTGGACATAAATCAAAGCAGAAAACAATGGATGTCTTTATGAATAGCCATACTAAAAAAAAAAAAAAAAATCCAGTAATTAAACCACCATTAACATCAAGCTAAATTTTATACATTCAAAATTATCTATGCTTCATTTTTTTCTGCTCATGTCTGAATTCATTCTTCTTACATAGTAAGAGGAGTTTTGTTGTTATAAAAAAAAACCTAAAAGCTTTTTTTATAAGCAAGTTTATCAAACAAGAAATGAAGATAAAATGATAACTAAATGCATAAAGTTCCATGTACTTTATCATGTTATCTGTAATAAACTAGGCTAATGCAAAATCAAGATGCACAGACAAATCAGGAGAAAAAAAAAAGAAACACAGAAATAAATGCTTTGAGAGTGATGTCACCTAAGCTGGTGTGTAGGTACAGTCTGCTGCGTAGGAGAGCAGTGAAAGCATAAACAGCATACTAGATGTGCATTAAGCCACAAACAGAAATAGCTGTGAACAATGGCAAAGTCTGGTTGCTCTTGGAACCTTAATGTAAGGAAACATCCTTATAAAAGATGAGACAATAGCAGGTCTATAAATGACAGCCCCGTAGGCAGGGAAGGATTAAGAACTTCCTATAGTTCCTAAAGTATCAACCTATATTGTAACCCTTCCACAAAGGCTGCCTTAAGTGCTTTTTCTGAATTAGTCCACCCAGAATAGGAAAAAGCATCAGAATTAGTTTGACTTTTCCTCTGGACACCAGCCACACACTCTCAAGGCAGAGAGGAAGAAGTAAAAGCAGACGGAAGCTCAGCACTTGCTTAGGACCTTTTGCCAGCACACCTGTAAGTCCCAGTGCTCATTTGCCCTCCCTGCTTCCTCCAGAGCCCAGAGGCCTCTGCCAGCCCTGATCCAGGCCATGGCAACGTGCTGCTCTCTAAAGCTGGGCTTCTCTGTCTCTGCAGAGCACTGGCTTTGGACACAAGCAAACACAAACTAGGCTGAGGCTTCAGCATCCATTTATCACTTTTATTTTCTTTGTTTTATTTTGCAGTGGGGATTTTGTGGTTTTGTTTGTTTGCATGAGTAATAAAAAACATTAATTTAACTGGTTATACATTTAATTTGAAAACATTAACAAGATACCTGCCAACACCTCATGGCCCATGATCTGGGACATATTCCTGTACAGCAAATATCCTCTGAGCTTTCAGGTAGCAGATTACCCTCAGACCTCAGATTCTCTTGCAGACTGCCACATACTCCACTAATACAAATTTAAATTTAAGATTATGGGCATTACTATTTAATACAATTCCACAGACCAGGCACAGCAAACTTTCAAAGGCCTCAGGGGTTATCAGTGTCCATAGGACAGGGGCTGGGAACCACCACAGACTTTGGTGGCTCTGCTGGTTTATCTCTAACACAGCACTAAAACCATTCACATACGTCCCTCTGGTGAAACTCAAAGAGCCTGCACTTCAGAGAGTTTTCCAAAAAGTCAAATGAAGCTGTGTGAGCACTTCACTGCACTGATGGGGAAGAAGAATGTCCACTGCAGCTACTGTTAACATAGGCACCTCTAGGCACTCCAAATGGATGTGGATGAACCGAGCAATATGAAGAGGTACAAAACATGCAAGACCAGGACCTTTTATGAGTCACATTTGTAGATTTGCAGCTGATTTTAAATTCAGTGGGATCTACAGAAGTCAACGCTAAAGAATTGGAAGCAAGTTAAAGTTCTCAAGATCTTCTTCTTGTTGCCTCTGCCAACAATTCCTCATTCCAAGCTGCAGGCTTTAGGGCAAATCTAGGGCAATTCTGGACCAAAAGTTCCAGTGGAATAGTTCTATCTGTTTTCAGAAATGATCCCCTGTCAGTAGAACTTGGTCCTTGAGTGATGACAATACAAAGCAGATGTAAGTATATATTTTGAAAAAATGTTTAAAAATTCACAGATGCTTTTGAAAATATTGAAGATTCCCCATCCAGCTATTTACAGTCCTATTTTTAATTTTTGTTTTCTGAAAAACAAGCAAATATTCTGATTCTCACCAAGGGCCGTAAGTTTCATCTTCCCAAGCTCAATCACAGAAGCCCTGAATCAACATGCTTCCTAATGGGAATAAATTCTTTTCAGCACACCACCAAAAAGCCAACTATTATTAGTATGGAGGGTAGAATTAAATAGTGTCACCATGGATATCTGAATGTGCAGGTGCAGGCCTTAATTATTTTATAGCAAAATTCAGCCCCGTTTCTTACTCCTGGTCTTCAAACCTGCTCCCACCAGACCAGATTATGATGACTCTATAAGAGTCAAGACCTTGGCCAAAAATCCATGGATTTGGGGAGCTTTCTGCAAAAGAAGGCGTTACTGCAAGTAAAAGTTAGATATTCTTGCTGTTGCAATCTGTGGGACATCTCAGCAGTAGAATGATGTTCAGCACAGCTCAGATGCTCTTCCTGAACCTGTATTTTATGGCCGTGTCTCTGTGCAGCTCCTCCAGCCTCAGGGGAACTGCTCAACTGGGAAGGGAATGGGAAGAGAAATGTCAGAGCCAGGTCCTGCCAAGCACATAAAGTCTTTGGGCAAGGGTCTCACTGCACAATTTTTCTAAGACTGGGAACAAATATTAAAGCTATTTTCTTCCTCCAGAGCAGTTTTAAAGTCACTTAAAGTCTGATAGCACTTTTCAGCTGGAAACTGGACTTTGCTCCTCAGTGTAGTTCCACTTACTCATCTGACAAGTACCAATTACTTGTGTGAGCAATGCACGAGGTTCTGTAGCAGTGGGGATAAAACACAAGAGCAAATCCACTTGCTCAGAAGGGCAAGTTTCTAGATTCAGTAACAAAATCAGAACTCTGCAACAGCCCCTCCCTCCCCCACATAGTTTGTTGCTTAAAATCTTAAAGGAAAAAAATATCATGTTCTCTATGAATACCATCATAGCATGATCAATTTTTTTCCTACAAAAATACATAATCAGTTTTGTAGCTTTTCTACTTGTACTGCAAAGCAGTAAAGGAAAACTTTGTGAAACTCTCACATTTTCATTTCACACTTTTTTAATGTTTCCTTATTTCCCAGTTTAAAAATAGATTACAGGGATTAAGAGACTTTTGAATTTTGAAAAAGAATGCACATATTAGGGAAATTGCTACCTAAAATAAATAGCCTACTTTAATAAGCAGTCTCCTAGTTTGTATGATATTAAAGAAAAAAAACACTTCACAGGCATCTAGTTTACACATATCAGCTAGCTTCATTTACAAGTTCAAAATCCAGAGGCAGATAAAATATTAGTTTGGTTTGGAATATGCAAAGTGCCAATTTTTCGTGTATTAATGCACTGAAGCACTTGATACAATGTTATTATGGAAGGAAAAAATAGTTGCCAGAAGGGTTTATTTAAGGAATGGTTACTGCAAATAAAAACTTTCAACTAAAAAGGATTTTAAAAATTGTTTTTTAATATGCTTTTAATGACCTCTACTCCTCATACCTACCTCCTTGCTTCCCAAACTGTTTGTACTGTCCCCAATAACACTCAGTGGAAAGCTGTCGTTCCTGGCTAAATCCTTACTTAGGTTGGATGCTATGCCTCCGTTAGACAGGGTCACAAGGTCACAATCGATTTTGGAGGCCACCTGGAGAGTCCAGGCCGTGAACTGACTCAAAAAATTTATATCAGAGCTGGAATGGTCCACCTCCCAGGGCTCAGCCTGCGTTAACACCCCAACCGCAGGATGGAGCCTGCCAGGCCCAGCTCAGAGAGAGGCCAGAGTTGTTGACCCCGTTAGCTGACCTCTTCAAACTTCAGGAGAATTTTTCTGGCAGTTACCACGGTGACTGGGCACTCCAAGCTTATCCTTCTTACTGAAAAAAAAAAAAAAAAAAAAAAACCCAAACCGAAAAATTAAAAAGAAAAAAAAACCAAAAACGTTAAAACCTACCTCATAGGGATGTCTGTCAGGAATCAAACACGTAAAAGTTTTAATTGTTTGCTTCTCTCTTGGGCTGCTCTGCCTCTAACTGGTACATCTGATGTGAACATCGAGAAAACAGTTTGGCTGAAAGCATTTCAACTTGTGAAGAAATAATACTCAGTGGATTTTACAAGAAGCATTTCTAGTATCTGCTGGTGATCACAAGTGACACATTAAGAGGTTTATTGTGAAATAATGTTTATTTTTCTTTCTGTATCTCTCTCCAAATTGCTACCATTTCTCACTGAATTGAAAAGAAGCTGAGACAAGGCTCAGGGAAAGGATTCTATGCTGCCTTCTGTTTTTTTTTTTTTTTCCTTTTAAAAACTATCTGCTTGGTGAAACATTAAGTATGCAGCAATACCTTGCTTTGGTCTCTCAGAAGAGACTGCATAACCTATTTAATGTACCATGAAATATTATTTAAGAGGAAAAAGCACAAAAAACCCCAAAAGTTGTCAGACATCGTTAGTGCTGGTTTTTTCAGGCACTTTGAACACTAATCACTTCACACATAAAATTTAGCAGGTAAGCAAGGTCTAGTGATGCTGACAGAAAACACTTGAAACACATCAAGGGATCACAGAGTGTGCTAGGTAAACAAGAAAACAAAGTGCACCCTTCATTTCTGAAAAAAAAAAGGGGAAAACTGGTGCTTCTTAATTTCAGAGCAATCACATATTACATACAAAGCTTTTATGTAAATTTTCCTCATGCTCCTCTACTTGAAATAGCATCTTGCAAAAGGGAGCAGTGAAGAGTACACTGCATTATAGCTGGAAAAAATCCTGCTTAAGGGCTCCTGATGGCAAACTGTCAATCAGTATTCCCCTCTTGTTATGAACTGCTCATTTCTGGAGTACAGCTAAACAGAGGTTTAATGATTGAAACTTTAATGGCATTTTGTCTCACACATGGTTCTGAAGTATCTTCTGTTGTTTGAAGAGTTAAATATGGATATTCAAATTGCTGCTCAGCCACTGCTCTGCTCCTCCTGGGCTTCTCCAGTGGCAGTGCTGAGATGGCAGAGGGGACAGAGCTGCTGAGTCGCCTCTCATGGGAGGAGATCACACAGACCCTATGGACACAAAAATAAAGCAGAGGTTTGGGTGTGAGAAGCAAAAAGCACAGAACTGATCTTTTGTTCCAGACTTACTTTTCATTTCTGCTGGAAGGATGAGAAAAAGGCAGTCCAGCGTACGTGTGTTAACTAACATTAAAAAAAGTGAATGAGGGCATGGTGCAGGACCCTTTCTCCTTTCAAAACTGGTTCAATTGCTTTGAAATATCACATGCCTCAAGGCTAAATAGATACATAGACACTTAATAATATTATTTAGCAATAGTGAATTAAACATGAAAACAATTTAAATTAAAAACACTTAAAGATTGTTTCCCTGTTATTAAGGATGTGTTAGAAAAAGGCTAACCCTCTCATTAGGAGATGGATTTTTTCATTTGTGTTTTTGTTATGGCTATACAAGATGTTTTTATACGTTCTCTTTTATTCTCTGCATGAAATAATGTAAATTGAAACAATCAGGTGGCTGATCAATGGGCTAGTGGGAAGAAAAAAATGTTTGCTAAATTCTATTTCTTCTTTTTCTTTTTGAACAACACTGTATATATAAGCATGTGCCTTTCAATTAGATACCATGATTTATGAAGTCATGCTCAGGGCTAGCCAGGTTGTTGACTCAGATTAGAGCTATGATGCCAGCTCATTCCCTGGTGACAAACACTGACTGTCCTTCCCGCAGCCAGGCACCCCTGGCAGCCTTATGAAAAGACCTTGTGGTTGGCACAGCACTGAGCAGGAAATGAGGTCCTCTCCGGTTTGGGACAGAGATGACTGGAGCTACAGAAAGCTGTAAAGCAAAATCAGCATCTCCTGAGTCACAGGCTTTAAGCTCTGGTGGGCCCCACAGTTCCCAGGGTGACCTGGCCACCAGCGCTGCCTCTCCCACACCCCTGCCAGCCCCCGCCAGTGCCCAGGGGAGCACCCTGCACACGCTGGGCTGCCATGCCATGCCATGGGACTGCTTTCCTGGGGGAGAGGGGAACAGAGGGCACTGCGGTCCCCTACTCTCCCCATGTGCCCCCGCCTGCTGCTCAGCACCCTCCTCGGGGAATCCCTTTCTCCCTCATCCCTACCAGAGAATTTTTTTTGGCACGCTGTGTGGTGTTTTTGTTTTTCAATATCACAAGGCTTTTATGTCAGCCTATAGTTTGGGGATCTCTGTGTGGCCTACCCTCCTCCAGGAATTTCACATATAAATCACTGGAAAGCAGGAAATCCCTAAGTCCTGGTAGGAAGCTGTTTACCATGTTTGCCTTAGCACAGACAGCCGCAGACCACAGAGCATCTTGCCTTGTAGGTACCACTGCAACCCAGACACCTGGACCTGAAATAGGGGAACTTGGCCCCCTTCCTCTGAGATCTCTGAGCCAGAAAGCCAGTGAGCTCCTGGAATGGGGTTAGAAACTCCTACTGAATTCATGGAGTAGAACTCCCTGATCTTCTCTGTGTAACACTTTCACTCCAAATTCCCTCAATGCCATTGAAACAATAATATTTAGACCATTTGGGGCTGAGATTATTGCTTTAATAAATTGGGTTTTTATTGGTTCATTGTGGCAAATAAACCCCCGATTGATTTTGCTCCTAATCAGCATGGAGAATGCATTCCGCTGTAATTAAATCCCGTGTAACTGGGCACTCTGTGTTCGCTTGTCTCTTAGCTTGCAGTGGCATGAGATACAGCACATCAAACGCTATCCTCGCCACGATAGGCACCCTGCCAGCCCGCGGAGCGATGATGCTCGCCTTCGGCGTGCTTACAGTGGGTACGGCTGGAGCGCGCTTGGAGCAGCGGGCAGCGCTCGGGAGACGTAAGAAACTTGTGAGAGGAGGAAGATGGCCAGGGATAGGGTCCTTTCCCTCGAGGAAGGTTTGACCCCCTCTCTGAAAACACTGCGGGAGAGGCGGGGGCCGCTGGCCCGCCCGCTTTCCCCAGGTCCCCGCAGCCCCGGCGCTGCTCCGCTGTCGCTCCCGGGGGCTCGGGCCGGGGCGCCCGGGGCAGCCGGGTCCCCTCGGCCGGCGGCAGCGCGGCCGGGCTGCCAGGCGGGCAGTTTTGAAGAGTCGATCTTCATAATACAAATCCCCCGGCTTCGCCTCCCCGCCAGCGGCGCGAGCCAGCTTTTTAATTGAATCCCGGGGATTTGGCCGCAGCCGAGAGCCCCGGTTCGGGCCCCAGCGCCGTGGGTCCCCCCTCCCGAGAGCGGGACCGTCTCTCGAGGGCTGATCTCTCGCCTCCAAACCGAGGGAAGGGGGGCCTCCGGCGGCCTGGGGGAGCCCCCCGGCCCGGGCCCCCGGGAGGCAGAGCGCGGGCTCGCTGCACCCCGGGGCTGGGGGCGGCGGGGGGGCCGGGGGCAGCTGGCGGGGCCGCGGCTGCTCCTGGCTGCTCCCGCCTCTCGCCCGGGCAGCGCTTTAGGGGGGGCTCAGGCCGGATCCTGCCCATTCTATACGTTAATGCTCTTTTCTCTCCGGCTGCAGGGAAGCAGGCCAGCGGATAATTACCCCTCACTGCAATCCGCAGAGCTGGCCTAATCCGAAAGCTCAAGTGCCCGTAAGTAAAACTTCAGGAAAAGTTATTGAAACTGACAAATACAGGGTGACAAATAATCAATAAAAGCCCAGTCCCACATCCTTTATTGTTTCCAGGCACTAACAGCAAGTAATGAAACCTCGGCGAGGACGGGGGAGGGAGCGGCAGGGACCGGGCGCTCGGCTGGATCCTGGAAAGCCCCCACTAAAAGAAGCCCAGGGAAGAACCTGGCAGAATAAGGGGGACGATCTCGTCTCTGTGGGGGACAGGAAAATGCCACCCTCCCACCGCCCCCTCTTCCCCAAGCCCTTCCTGCCGCCCGGGGCCGGGGCGCTCCAGATGGGCGAGCCCGGGAGGCTCCTGCCCGGCCGGGAACTTGTGCCCGAGCCCGCGGGCAGGGACGCCCCGGAGCCCGGTGCCACCCGGCAGCCTCGGGCCACGCACCTTCTTCACGCACCCGCACAAAAAAAAATCAGGCGCTGTGATCTGCGTTCTGAAATCTATAACATCCCTGAACACCCAACGCGCTCCTTCTCATTAGCATCTCGGCCCTGGATTTTCCACGCCGCAGTTTCTAAAGTTTCAGCGAAGGACGCCGGGCAAGATAAATCCGTGCTGTCGTTTCTCTCCCTTTCTGTCTCTCCAAATTAAGTTTTGATCTATCAGTTTAAACACTGGCCAGAAAGTTGATTCACTTTCTGTTAGGATTTCGGGTTAAACCGGGGGCTCCTCCAGTGTCTTTAAGCTTTTGAGCTGTGTAAATGAACTGCAGTGTCACATAATCGATGGGGAAAACTCAGCTGTCACAGATACGAAAGCAGCCTCCTGCCACAGCAATAACGTGATTTGGCATTTCAAAGTTTGGAAACGTGCTGTCTGCGCGTCCGGGGCTCGGGGAGGAAGAGGGACGGGGGCGATGCTCGGGGCGGGCGGGGGGACAGCCCCCAGCCACGGTGGCCCCGGCAGCCCCAAGAGCCGGCGCCCCGCACCGCGGCACCCGCTGCCGCTCCACTGCCGCTCCCTCCCTTCCCGACACACGCTGCGAAAGTTGTTTCCCAACTTTGGCGTTAGGGGAGGGTTGACCCAGAACAAATCTCAGTGTCTCGGTGGCCTTTCCAAAGCGGCCGTGCCCCCCCCGCCCCGAGCCTGCGGGACGTGCCCATCTGGAGCACGCACCGTGAGAGCAACTGTGCCGCGTACAGCCACAGCGGCCATCAGTCACTAAAAGCCACACGCTTCACTGGACCGGGGATAAAACGAAGTCCTGGTGACGCCTGGTTAAACCACTGACCCTCTTGCGAGGGCTGGAGAAGGGGGGAAGGCGGCCTCCTCCCGACAAACGCAGCTTTGGGGGGCTCTGCAGGGCCGTGCCCCTGTCCCGGGGCTGGCAGCGCTGCCCCAAAGGGGGCTCGGCGCGGATGTTCCGGGGTGCTCCACGGGGGGACGAGGCACGGACGGGAAGGGCCCCGGGCAGAGCCCCCGGCCCGGCCATGCCCCTGGGCGGCAGCGGCAGCTCCCGTGGGCACGGCGTTCCCTCCGAAATGGTTCTTTTTATATCGCCTTGGGTGGAAACACCAACCCGCGGGCCGGGTGTGCTCTAAGCCGCGGGGTAAACACTGCCCTCGGTCCCCAGTCCCTACTGCACACCCCGATTCACCCCACACATGCGCAGGAAAACAACTCACACAGCACGTTCAGATGCTTTCTGGAAGGGGACGGCTTTGGTTTCAAATTAGGAAGCTCTCTCAGATGAACGATAAACTCCGCTTTGGTCAGGCTATGGTGTTTATTCATATCTTTGTGGTTTTTTCCTCACCAAAAAGAGCCCCGGGGGCTCAGTCAAGAAACAGGATTTCAGATAGCTTGATTTGGCATAAGGAAACTTTGCATTTGTAATATTATAAGACTCCGAAGGGGAAAAGTGAAACCTCTGTAGCCTGAGACAAGAAGTGTGCCTGAGTGCCACTGTGTTTCAATCCCCACTCGGATATAATTTAAATCTTCTCTGGCTTACAGTAATATGCTCTCCAACCTTGAGGCTATCCAAAAGGGGGGGATTTAATGAGGCCGAGTTTATACACTTATATAATTTAGGGGTTTCGCTGTAGCTGTAAAATGACAATTGGTACATGTGTAGTGCAAAAGAGCTGAAATCCCATCCAGGGACCAAGTTGGTTATTTCTGAAGGAGCTGTCATTTCCAGCAGGGGGGCACAATGAGAAGGCCAGGAGCAATGGAGCTCTGATCTCCACCAAGGAGAGATAACCACCTGATTAAAATGGGGCTCTTGTTCCCTCGTTACTCGATCGTCGTGTGAACTTACCTTATTTACAATTATAGGCAATGAGTGAGTCGCCCAGATTGTAATACACCTATAGCTTTGGGTTTACTCCTCTCTTTGTTATCGAGACCATCTCTCGGACAGATTTCTGGACCACTCATAGCATGTGAGCACAGAAACGCTCTGAAGGAGGGAGGGACGTGGATGCGAACGCTCCGAGCCCTGCAGTGCGAGCGCAGCACCTTCACCCTCCCGCACGCCCCCGCTGGGGAGCGAGCGGGAGGCCGGGCCCAGCAGAACCAGCCTGTGGAAATCAGGATGTTTACAGCACACAGACACGTGTGAACACCACCAGAAAGCGAAGGGACAAGAAGGCATTAGGTGAAGGACTATTTTGTGCTGCACATCTGGTACTTGCTCATTTTCCAGGTGAACCCAGGCACGGCGGCTGTCGCAGGGCACCCCCTCCTCGGGTCACTCTGGAGCCCAGGTGTGCACCGGTGGCATCAGACAATGATGCACCTCTACGCTGAAATTTAACGCACTTTGTTCTCCATTTTAATATTAAATGGTGCAGTGTTTGCCAGATTATTATCCCACTATTGCTTGTGCATTTGTCTCTTATGTCTAGTGCCTGTCATTACACAAAGCGTTTTGAAGAGCTAATTTCAAAAGACAGAAAGTCTACACTTACTATAAAAGTCATTAAATTAGCATGACAAGCATAAAGTTCCTAGGTTATAATTTGGTTATAGATCTGAAATCTTCCCTGCTTTCTCTCTCCACTTGAAGGATGAAGGCTGAAGCGAGGCACCGACTCGAAGTTAGGACAATTGAGCTGTCGATTGTTTGGTGGAGAAACAGGGAAGAGATGCGGGCTCCAACACCTCCTTTTTGGCAGAGCACTGGGTGACAAGAAAGAGTTCTGATTTTCTCTCACGTCTCCCAGCCGCCAGAGAAAGGTGTGATGAGATGGTCTTCTACTACAACAGGTGGGAGCAAAAAAAAAAAAAAAAAGGAAAAAAAAAAATCTCGATGCATTTCTCGTCGATTAAAATGTTGCTGGAATAGCAGGACGCGTGCCTTTTATATCCCGCTAAATGCTAAGATGGGAAGATGTGTTATAAAAGCCGCCATTGGCTGTTTCCCCTAAGGCTGCAACATCCCCTTAATTTTAATCGCTTCTTGGTTTCGGAAGAAAGCCGTGGAGAGGAGGGGGAGAGCTCCTTCCCCCAGCTCCCCGTGCATCTGCAGTGACAGGGGACTGCAGGAAGCCCCGGTGATGCCAGGACCGGCAGCGTGGGAGCGCCCGCTCTGCCCGGCCGGGCATCCTCTCCCTGACACGTTGCATTTCGACAATGAGAAAATTAGAGAAGGGACGGGGCATTCAAACGCGGTGCTCACAGAAGAGGTTGCCCTAGTAGTTGTTTAGTCTAAAAATCTGCTGTCAACTTTTTTTTTTTTTTTTTCCGTCAGGATCAGCGAGGCGCGTTTCTTTGCGCTGGTTCGTTTGCTTTTAACCAGGCATGCTGCGAATTGTGGAAGCTTTCCATTTACCTTTTCTTCTTTAAGCGTTTTAATTATCATCACTGACCTGTTGGGCATACCTACAGTATCAATGTCCCTTTTACATCGCTGCCTTCCCTTTCTCTGCATGTTTCTGCTATTTAACACTTGCTACCTTTGCCATTAGAGTCCTAGAGTGACCCCCATGGGTATCTTTGAAAGAAAGACCCTCTGCATTCCAGCACTGCCTCCTTACCCAAGTAATAGCAAAGGGACCATTCAGACACATGGACCACACTGAAGCATTAATTAGGCTGATGAAATCCATAGAAATGTATGGATTCAGCATAATCGAGTTTCTTCTGCTGACTATAGTTAAGGAATACGTGAGCAGCTGGGAGAATAGAAAGTACTGTTAGGGTGAAGTCATGCATGTAATTGAGTATATTTAACATAACCATTTTAATGATCGGTGATTAAAAGTGCATCTACTTAAATTGTATACCTCTGCAATTTGTCCATATCAACTTTAGAGCACACACAAAGAAAAGGTCGTCATATAAATTTATAAACAAGATCCCTTCCTAGCTACACATGACTCGAGCTGGAATGATAACTCAGTAGCAGCGAGGGGGGAAAGGCCTTTCACGAGAAAATAGCTATGCCAGTACGATATTAATTAATCACTGGTTTGGCCCCTTTTCTCTCTTGTGCAGTCACAGTATTAGAAGTGCATAATAAGTGAGTTTTCTTTTCATCCGTAATTATTTATAACAATCAGATCACTCGGGAAAAAAAAATCCCTGGGTTTCTTTCCAATATTCAAGGAGTATCTTTTCCCTTGCTTGACAATAGTGTGTGTGTGTGAATACACATATAGCCAAATAGAATATTTGGCTTTTTTTTTTTTTTTTTTTTAGTCCACAGAAACATTGCCGGAGATCCAGCAAGGAAACACTAAATAATTAAACTTCTCCTGACGCTAAACTTGCACGCAGAGAGGTTAAGGACTAGAAACACGGACAGTGTTTGGGGGAGCCGCAGTTGATGGGCACGGCCGTGTCTCCTCGCAGGAGACCCCTGAGAATGGGAAATTAGCAGTCGAAATCTGCTAGTGGGGACTGGATCCCACAAAGCCCACGCGTTGGGAAGGCTGAGTGTCTCTCTCTCGCCTATTCAATCTGCCCAGGCTGGTTGCAGCGAATAAATAGAGTCATTGTGGAGCCCATACACAAACCGACCCAACTCCCTCCCCCACCCCTTCTCGCCCTCCCCCCGTCCCTTTATGCTTAAACGCACACAAATCTGCAGCCGCTTTGCACTAAGAGGAGCCCAAAGTTTTCTTCCCTTTACTGTACAACGCCTGTGGGAAAGGTTTATTCACACGTATGGAATATGTACTTATGTCGCAGAGACGGGGGTTCACGCTGGGTGAGGGCAAACCGGAGCCTGCCAGGAGCAGGACCCATCCTGGCCTCGCCCCGCCGGGCGGGCGGGCGTCCCTGTCCCCGCGGAAGATAACGGTTCAAAGTGGCCAGATGCATTAAACAGCCACAAAAGGGGCCAAGAGGGATGGGGGGCGGGGGATGGGGGGAAGATTCACTTAAGTTTCTGGTGGAAAACTTAAATGCTGCCGTCTCTGCCTCTCCCAGCATCGCTGCAAGGTGAAATCCATTTGGCCGCGTCCCCTCCCAAGCGGCCGCAGCCCGGCGGGGCGGGCGGCAGCCCCGCGCCCGGGGAACTCGCTCCGTGCAAGAGAATTTGCAACCTTGAAAGCATATTTTTCTTCCAGCTATGGTGGCACTTAGATGATAATGTAGGCAATGAAACTGGGGAGATTTATATCTTTTGGAAAGTAGGACGAGCCAGATGGTAATAGCGTCATTAACAAACAAACTTAGGATCTGCAAGTGAAGCTTGAAATTGGGAAAGAGATCTGGAGAACAAAAGGAGCTGCTGTTGGGGGGGTGGGGGGGGAAGAGTCCCTCTTCTGCCGGCCAAATCTAAGAGCACATTCTGGAGGGGCTGCTCCTGCCCAGCACTAGATAATAAACGACGGCTTTTTCCTCCCCCGTTGTGACTGAGAAAGGACAGAGAAAACTTTTGCAATAGGCAAATGTGGCATTTATTTATGTGTAACCCTTTGTAGTCTCAAGTGTCCCAAATGGGCCTTTAATTCAAATCCCTAGTTTGATACGGAGGGATCGCTTCTCCCAAGTTTATTTTAGAGAAACAAAGCGTCGCTTGTGGAAGTTGAAGGGCCAAAAGTTCAGTAATTATTTTTTTGAATTAGTAGCAACGAATAAATATTAAAGGTTAAACGTTATTTGCTGTGAGAGTGGAAACATCTGAGGGATTTATTGTGTCTTCGAGTCTTTTTATTTTTTTCCTTTAACCCCCTCAAAGACCGCTCACTCTTTGCTAGAAGGCACCAACGCAGCAGGGGCGAGGGTCCCAGAGCAGGGCCGGGATGTGGGATGTTCAGAGAGGCCCCTGGCCGGGCTTCTGCCCTGCATCACCCTTCGGATTTGCTCTCCAGCCCACTCCGGCAGGTTCTCGATGTCCGGGGAAAAGGCCTTCAGCACAGATTTACCCAGCTGAGAGTCCATAAACACCCGAGACCCACCAGCTCCAGGGCTTCAGCAGGAGGGATGGGCTGTGTGCCTCCGAAATTTTAACCAGTGTGTTCCCAAATGCCACAGAAATGTTTGGAGGTCTTTAGAAGATGCCCGTATCTCCCTTCCAAAGTTGATGGTTATTAGATGATTAATGATTTAAAAGATGCCTGTTAACAGCCCCAAGTTGAGAGACATGGACCCACGCTCTAAAGTAAAAACCTAACGTGGTTTTTTTTTTGGTTTTTTTTTTTTTTTTTTTTTTTTAATGTGCTGGAGATCTTTAAAAGCCCCGAGGACTTACCCTTAAGGCATTATTCAAAGAAAAAAAACCTGAGACTGGCGGTTCGTCACAGGCAATTGTAAAGGGTTTCAAAGGACCGATCAAACGAGTTGGAGAGTAATCTACATTAAAGTCCGGATGGCAGTGTTACAACATGCACCTGCAGGGTATTTGCTATCCGTGCCCCTTACAGAGCTACAAATCACCATTAAAGAAAGCTGCTTAAGCTTCCTCCGCGCTTCTAGAAAGACTTACTCGGGCTCCTTCACTTTGATATTTATACATCTTGTTATTGATAAGTGTGGGGCTGTTCAGCGCTCCCTTCCCCCTCCCGGCCTGTCCCCGGGCACTTTTGCACCAGCCCCTCCCCGCCCCCACCCCGCGCACGGCTCCGGGCGGGCGTTCAGGGGCCCGGCCCCACGAACGACACGCGTGGGCGTGGGGTTATCCCCCTCCCGCTGCCGTGTGCCGGCTCCGGGAAAAGTTTCGGTTTATTTTATGTATGTAGTTCCCCCCAGTGCTCTGTCACCAAGGCGACCGGGGCAGCCCAGGCAGCATCGGCACGCGGGATGTCCCGGCGGATTTTCTCACAGTTGCGGGAGGCGCAGACATGGAAATGAGCTCATTGCGGGGGAGTGGCGGCCGCCTGGGCCACCCCCGGCCCGGCCCGGCCCGGCACGGCCCGCTGGTCCCGGGGCTGCGGGACTCGCTGACTTCCCTTGAAGGCATTTGGGGGAAGTCGCGCAGTTTCACCGCTGGCCGCGGAGCGGGCACAGTTAACCCTTGGCGCGCCGCGGGGCCGCGGCTGGCGGTCTGGAGATGCCTGGCGACCCCCGCTCCCTGCTGCGCCCCCTCTGCTCCCGCACTCCCACGGGCAGCACTCAGTGGGCTCGGCGCTCCCCCCGCCAGGTGATGGCAGCGGGGAAAAGTAAAGTTGTAAGACAAACAAACAAGCCGGGAAAGCTAGGAGAGGGAAAAAAAAAAAAATCAAGATTTTTCTACCCACTCGAGGCGAAAAAGTTCAAAGGTCAACAGGGATTCATCAACCGCTTCCCACGGCTGCAGGCAGGCCGATACAATCAACTTGGATTTCTTCTTCGAGTAATTTTAGTGATCAGGTCTGTGTTTTCAGTACTTCCCTCGAGTGGGTTCTCGCAAACGAACAAAAACCGCACCCGTCGCAGGTGTGAGGCTGCGGTGCCCCGCTGAGGGCCCGGTGCCGGGCACCCCCGAGGCAGCACCGCTGTGCCCTGGTGGCTCCTACCACGGGCAGCTGGGGGAGCGCACCGGAGGGAGCAGAAAGGGGCTTCCCCGCGCTGGAGTCACAAGAGGATTTGGGTGGTTTGTCAAAAATCAACTAATGCACCAACGTAAGGGACAATATCTCGAATTTGGTATGCCGGCCTCATCTCTAGACAGCCCTGGCAGAGCGGAGGGCTGGCACCCATGGCCCTGCCGCGTCCCCTTGCTCCCCCCCGCCCATGACGGGGCTCTCTCGGCAGCCAAGCGCTCATTGCCGGGGCCGGGGGGAGCTGGGACGGGCCGGGGGCCAGCAGGGCTGCCAGCGCCCACCGCAAAAGTTTCCCAAGTCAACTCCTCTCCTGGAACTGTCCTCGGAGGGGCGGCGGTGAGGAGGGGAGCGGGACCCGTGCCCCGAGCCGCCCATCCCAGGCAGGGCGCCTCCAGCGCCAGGGAAAAACCCGCGCAGCTGCGGGAGCGGATCCGCACCGGGGTGCGCCCCCCTCCGCCCGAAGTCGCTCAACTTCTGCCTTGGAGCCCCGGCCCCGCCGCCAGGACAGGCTCCTGCTGCTGCCAGGGTGGAGGGGCAGGGTTTGGGGCAGCGGGGCCGGGCAGAGGAGCCCGAGGCAGGGACACCCCGGCACAGAGGGTGGCACATCGTGGGGCGCCGCCCGGGGGCCCGTCCCGCACCCCCCGGCGCTGGCAGGCCCGGGCACCTCTCCTGCCACATAACGGCGAGCGCAACTTGCAGCCGCCTCTGTACTGTTGCAAAACAAATCCCCGGTACGTTCGCAGGGCTGGCGAGAGGGTGGCGGCACCGCCGAGCGCCCCAAGCCCCCCGGCTGCCCCCGCCGGCCCGACACCCCCCAGGCCGCCGCTGATGGGGGGGCCCGCGGCGAGCGAGGGGCGAGCGCGCCTTGGCCGAGCGCTAATTTGGTGTGTACGCTTAAGGCGGCCATCTGAGCGCTGGGTAGCAACGAGGGGAAAGGGGTGTATTCGCGACTGGAAGATTTAGGTTGTTGCTAGGATGTGAGAACAAAAAATCTTCAATAAGTCGGGGAGGGGGGAGGACGGGGCAGAGGGGGAGGAAGGGGGGTTACAAGGTTTGTCACAGGGAAAAGTGCAGACATCTGCTGGAACTTCCATATCTAAGCTGTTCATTTACAGGAGCCAACTTCTGAAATCTCCACAATTAGATCTGCATTGTTCTTTCTCAACAACACTGCCTAGAAAGAAAAGGTCTTCTCTGTCGGGGCCAATCCAACGAAGCGTTTGACGTTATTAAATAATAAAGCGATTGTGATTTACATTGTTGTTCAGAAAAAGGGCCAATTATCCACTGTTATGTTGCCATAAAGATCATATTAACTCGAATTAGTAATCAAACAATATGCTAGCGTTAAAAGTATAGAGAGGACAACGCGACTGGTCTTGTTGCATCCTCACTTTTTCTTGTAAAACCAGAAGCATAAATACACTTGAAAGAGGCGCAGAAACTTCATCCTTAACGGGGAAAAAGCGAAAGAGGTACCAGCGTTTGTGATTAATGGTCCTCTGTGTTGACTGTTTTCAATTAATTCAAAGCCACCCAAATCTCATATTGATTTTTCTGTTTACAAATTAATTCTTCTTTCGAATATCACGAGAAATGTTTCACGGTACTCCGAGAACCAGGGCGATTTTTTAATGTAAAGTCTTTTAGGATTTTGATTTTGGGGTGCTTTTTGTTTATTTTTCATTTTGTTTTGAGTTTGGGAATTTTTTTTTTCTCAGAGTAACGTTTTCTAAAGCCGTCTGAATTCCAAGCAAAGACGAACCTCACCACCACCAAAACGCAAACCCAGCCGCATCCCTTCACTCCAGCAAATTTCCTCTGCCATAATCAAATAATTATTTTTATTAAAGCGGTTATTAGGTTTATAACTCATTTGCCACTTAAATTTGTGCAACCAACCAAGGCGATCTAAATAGGTTTGAGTTGCCCCTTGGGTCCGGGATGTAAGCGGTAAGAAGGAGGATTAATTATGGGTGTGTGCAGCAGGAGGACACAAAGGCTGTCCGGTGGCTCGGGGAGCGGCGCGGGGCGCAGCCCCTTCCCGGGCGGGGCTGGGCTGCCCCCGGCCCCGGCAGGGACCGGCACCCCCGGAAAACTCCCCCGCGTTTGTTTCTGAGCTGCCGCGGGGCCAAGGCTGGGGCTGGGGAGCTGCAACTTGTTGGCAGTAAATAAGGCGCTGTCAGGTGATGATGCTCCGGCGCGTTTGAAACGTCCCGAACAAAGTGTAAACGAGACGTTTTTCATACGGGATTATCGATGTGATACGATACGATATGATCTGATGAAATGATACGGCAGCAACGATCTCTTGTCTCCTGTTTGGACAAGGTCCATTCTTTGTGCGCAGGATGACGGGATCTGCCCCTGGAAACGTGCTCCGAGCGCCCAGCGGCACCTGCCTGGTGCCTCTAATGTCATTTATTGCCAACACGTTTTGCTATCGGCTGGGGGTGGGGGCTCCTCGGAGCTCAGGTAATAACCGGGTAGCTGTCAGCTTCTCCCGTTTAGCACTACTCAGGCAAGAATGGCTTTGCCAAACTGTTCCAGGAGCTGATGCTATTTGTTACCACGATTAGGGGAAAAAAAGAACATTCACAGTAACATGGCTTTCTATAAGCAAACGCCGAGCAATTTTCCTCAGCGCAATGCATCAGCAAGTATATCCAAAAGAGCTTAATCTACTTCTTGCAGGTTAGGTGCAAGAGAAATCAGCAAGGGCTGCTCCGGGATGCCATGAAAATCCCGGCTCATTGGCTTGGCCGCGATAGGACGAGGCACATCAAATCGAGGCGGAGAGGGACAGAATCAATCATTCCTCTTGGCTGAGGAGTGAGCCCTCGCCCTGGAAATAATTTCGAATAAAACTTGTGTAACCAAGTGTAACCTAGCTTACTCTGAGCAGATCGTCGAGAGGGTAAAAAGAAGTTTAAAAAATATTATGGAAATCAGCCAATAAAACAATCTGGACTGGATTAATAAGAGTGCAAAGTTTGTATCCATTTATAAGGATAATATATTAAGCCAAAAAGGAGACAGGTTATCTCTAAACAGGATTAAAATGCGTTCGTGTATAGGATTAGACCATCTCATCCATTTAAAAACAGTGTCTCTCCTCCTCCCCACAACACTTTATTATATATTAAAAAAAAAAAAAAGCAAAAAACTTTCCCCGTTAGAAGCACTTGGGAAATGCGTTTTATTAATCGAGAGCCTTTTTTTTTTCTTGTAATCAAATGCAACTGATGGCCCTGAATAAGCCGCCTTGTTAGGAAACGGGCCATTTTTTAAAACCTGTGATCAAAACAGACCTGTCTTCAGAGAGAGCACAGCAGATTTAAATGTTGGTCAAAAGGAGTCACAACTGTTCATTAAAAGCAAACCCTAACTAGTGCTAATGTATAGCCATTTTGTGAGCTCAGGACTGTAGAAAGAGGCGAAAAAAAGTCTGAGAGTGTGAGCTGATGCCGTGCTGGCTGGCAGTGTGTGGTCTATTGTAGGGAATGTGCTTTTTCCACTGAACAGAGAGCCCCCCTCTTTTATTCCCCAGCTCTACTGCACCTGCACTGGATCAGGGAGCTACTGCCATTCACCACATCAACAGAGAAGACATCTCTGACAGCACTCAATTCATTACATTTCTTCCTGCTTTTCAAACCAACGCACAAAAAAAAAAAAAAAAAAAAAAAAAGAAAAAAAAAAGAAAAAAAAAGTATTGCCAATCAGTGCCTGGGGTGCAGGGAAGAAATCTTACAATAGTTTATATTCGCCGCTCATTTTGGATTTCATTAGTCAGAAAACTCACTTCTCAGCCAGTTACAACTTTTCTTTCTTTCTTTCTTTCTTTCTTTCTTTCTTTCTTTCTTTCTTTCTTTCTTTCTTTCTTTCTTTCTTTCTTTCTTTCTTTCTTTCTTTCTTTCTTTCTTTCTTTCTTTCTTTCTTTCTTTCTTTCTTTCTTTCTTTCTTTCTTTCTTTTCTTTCTTCTCCTTTTTCTCTCTCTTTTTCTCTCTCTTTCTTTCTCTTCCCTTCCTTCTTTCTTTCTTTCTTTTTCCTTCTTTCCTTCCCTGCTTAGGGGGCTGCTGGAAGCGGGAGTTGGGGCCGGTGCCACTCCCCTGCCTCGCCGGGGCTCCGCAGCCCCGGGAGCGGAGATGGGCCCATGCCGGGGCTCCCCAGGAGAGAGTTTATTCATAACTCATGGGAGCAGAGCAGCTCTCCGGAGACGGGGGGGAAGAAAGGGCCGAAGAGCCCGAGGTGTCCCGCAGCAGTTGCGGGGGCAGCGGGGTGTGGGGGTGTCACCGGGGGTGCCGCTGCGGGGAGGGGACGCGCCGGCCCCCCCTAACCTATGGAGAAAGTTGTTGTCGGCCAAACTTCTCGAAAGGGGCTCCAGGGAATTTGGGGGTAGCTTGGTTTCTTGAGGAACCGTTTTTCAGAAGCATTTGCAAGCGAAAGAAACCGAGCCGAGGGGTTTACATTCAGGTATTTGATCTCGCCGGACCCAGACATCTAATTAGAGTGGCCTCAGCGATTGAAATGGTGTTAATTCCCATTGTTCCCCGCTCAGATCCCTTGGCCCTCCACCGCTGGGATGCTCTCCTTTTCAAAATTCTAAATAAAAATATTCCTATTCTAAACAACCAACCAACCAATTTCTGTATTTCCCCCTTTTCTGGCCCATTTTCCTCCATCACAAGCAAAAGCAAAAGCAAACTCCTGAGTATTTTTTTCGCAGACGCTGGCAAAGAATAACACCCCCTCTGTGGGATCTTAACAGAAATAAATCACAAGGAGCTCTTGCCTACCTGAAGAGTAGGAGGAAATCCGACTGTCTGTTTTCGGGTGTAAAGTGTGTATCGATAAGGAAGACACAGACGACTCAGAAACGGGACCCAGTTAATCTATGGGTTTCTTTACATCACCCCCTGTTAGGATGTGTGCTTTGGAAATATTGATTCATTGCGACAGGAAAGTCGCAACTACTGTGTGTGCATAACACGGGGAGGACACGGAGCGAGAACCCGCAGCAACGCAAAGCCCACTCACGGGAGAGCCAGATTGCTTTTTAAGCTAAAACTAATAATTTCATAACTGATTCACATTCAATCTGGCGCCAATGACGTCACGGGGTATTAGCATACGAGGAGGGATGAAGCCAGTGTGGCTGGAGTTGATAAGGTGCCTCCTGAGGAATTCGCTGCTTGTTTTAATACATTAATTATTTCTCTGTCTTCCTCTACTTCTGCAATTTGTAAGAGCTTAAAGGGGCCATCATTCCCAGCGATGCCAGAAGGACACGTTGGAGAGCTTCTCCCGTGGCAGCGGAGCCCGGGGGCAGCGCGGGGATGAGCCCCGGCCCCGCTCCCGGAGCCCGGCCCGGCCCTGCGGAGCCCTGCGGGACTTGGCTCTAATGGAGCCGCCTCCGGGCCTGGGCGTCCCCGCTCGCCCGAGTAAGGTCGGCTGGCCCGGACCGGCCGCCCCGCAGGATGGGAGGCGGGTTTGCAGGATCAAGCCCTCAGCTTGGAACGCGTGTGAGTTGTGAGTGTGCGTGAGTGAGTGTGAGCTGGTGTGCCAAGACACCCCTGCGGAGCCTTCCCGCGGGAAAGCCTCTGCAGAAGCCCGTGTCTTTCCAGCACCCGGTGGGATTCCCCCCTCTACCCCTCCCCATCCCCATCCCCATCCCCTGCCGTTAATCACGATTTTCTGGGGAAAGAAAAAAAAAAAAAAAAAAAGAAGAAGAAAAAAAAAAGCGCCCACATTACACATTACGTCATCAGCCCTAACTGCTGCGGAGATGATGGGGTCACCGAGGACCCGGGGCGGGGGAGCCCGCGGGGGGCCGGGCCTCCCCTCTCGTTCCCTGGGGCAGCGGCCGCCTGTCCGGCAGCGGGGGCACGTCCCGCCCGGGGGCCGGAGCAGCGCTGTGGCCGCCGCTGGGCTCGGGACAGGGGGACGCGCTGTGGGCAGACGACAGACACAGCTCCGTGCCCCGGGGCTGACAGCGCTCCCCCGGCCTCCACTGCCCCCAGAGCTTGTAGGAACCGGCGGCACCGCCGCTTTGGCCCCAGCGAGCTCGGCCGGGCCCCGCGGAAGCGGCCCGACAGTTCCCCGCCCCGTAGGGTGCCCCTCGGGGACCCTCCCGAGCTGCGGCCACCTCGCCCCTCTGAAGAAGGCAATGCCTTGGAATAACCGCTCGGTGACTCGAGTCTGAAACACATTTAGAGGGAAGGAGGGACTGAGGGGTGTTTTTATCAGGGGTTCGGGGGAACGGGTAGGGAACGGGCGCAAAACATAAACAAAACACAGAGAAATCCTAAAAGAATTAAATTTAAAAGGGACGAATTAAAAAAAAAATTAAACACCAAAACAAAAACCTCAAAACATAAAGCCATTCTGCACAAGCTGTCGCCCACATGGCAGAGGTCCTGCGAGGCAGCGAGCTGAGCCAGCGGATGAGCCAGGGACAAACTCCTGCGGAAACTTCTCCGGCCCGGCCCTGCTCCGTTCCCCGCGGGCGCTCGCAGCGAGGACCCTCCGCCCCCGGGCTTCCCCCCACTCCTGCCGGCAGGGCGGCAGCGGCCCGGGCCTCTTCTGCGGGACAGCCGGGCCCGAACCCGCACCACACCGCTCGGGAAGGGCCGCCAATGCTCTCTCCAACATTGCTAAATTGTAATGAAAAATTGCAGCTTGTTTCGGCGCGCCCCCTCCCCCTGTACGCACAGGCGCACACGGATACAAACACACGCACACACAGGCACACACAGGCACACTCACACACGCACTCTCACACACGCACAGCCACAGCAAACCCTCTGCGAACTCCAATGCAAAGCTCCAAAATCATCCTGCGAGGGTCGGGGTTTCGCTTTGTTCCCCCTCGCCGCTCCGCCCGCCCGCACCTGCCGGCACTGAGGCTCCGCCGGGCCCGGAGCGGCCGCGGTGCCCGGGCAGGGCCGGCCCGCAGCACGGAGCTCGCCCTCCCGCTCTGGCACAGCCAAACGCGCAGCTCCGGGAGTTTCCATTCCACCCCGGGCTCCTTTCCTTTCCAACTCGCAAGTGAAGCAGCCCCCACACTCACTGTAGCGCTGTACGTCCTCGCCAAGTGAATTGATTCCTCAAAAGCAAAATAGTACCAAACTCTCGCAATTCCCCGTGCCATCGTCAGAAAAACTGGTTTTAATTACCAAAACTGAAATAGCGGCGGTGCTAACTAGCAGGCGATCAAACCGCAATCAAACTTAAATCTCTGAGCAGTTAGCTATAAACTGTCAGCAATTGAAAAGTAAACCTGGTGCACACAAAGGCTCTGTTTAATTTTCTTGTTGTAATGGCTCTAAATGAGGACCCCATCACTATGCAGTTAAGCGGTGTTGCTTGTCCCCCTGAGGCGCTGATCAGTTCTTTTTAATGTGAGAAAACTGGCAGCTCGAAGCCCGTCAATGGAGCTCCCACAACAAAAGTCCTGAAAAGCTGAATGAATTGGGTTTGTAATTACTGCTTCCCTCTCCCCCCTTGCAGCTTATCTCTTATTCATTCAACATACATTATTGTCACCTAATCGCACACTCCCAACGTTATTTTGGGGTTTTTTGCCTTTTTGCCTTTTTTTTTTTTTTTTTTTTTTTTTTTTTTTTAGTATCTACTACTACGGACATGTTTGTTGTAGAAATTAAACAAAATAATCCTCCCTTCTCTCTCCCCTCCTCACCAAGAAAAATGTTGAAACGACAGTGTCAGGCGAGGCTGACTGGCGTTAAAAAAAAAGCAAAGACGAAGCTCTTCTGCCATCAGAATGTCAGCATTTTGCATATATCCTCGGAAATCTCACAACCACCGAAGCAGGTTTTACATTTTAGTATTTGAGTTAGATCAGGATTTAAATGACTGAAGTGTATCTAATCACACCTATCAGTAATGGGCCTCTTTCTTTCAGTGGGACTTACATTATATACTACTTAAATTGCTCGGCTATCTACCTCCTATTCGGAGGCAGATATCCAGCTCTGCTGCCCGTTGGGGACGAGGAGGAATAAATATTGAGAGAAAACACTCTGCTGTGGGAATCACCGTCACCCCTGATGTCCCACCCGGCACCAGTGCGCATCTCAAGGAATCAAAACGTGGTTTTGGCCAAGAAATGCCTGTCGGCAAGCGAGAGCCACGGGCTGGAGCCGGTGCTGCGAGGCAGAGCCTCTCCCCAGATCCCCCACTGCAAGAAGCTGTCGGTTGCAGAAATAAGTACAGCTATTACAACCAAATCTACTAACAGTCTAAATAATTAATTGAACCATTGCTCTTTGACCCTTGGAAAGTCCAGTAGGGACCCGTTTGTAGTAATAATACCCCCGAATGAGCCCTTGTCAAATATTCATTTAGTGGTTAATGTGAGCGATTTCCCCCTGGGACAGTCTGTAATACCAGCTTCCCAGCTTTGGCAAGAAACCCTGCTAATCTACCTCTCCAGTTCCGCAAAATATTTTAACACCCCAGTACTTAAAAAGCCGTAAAAAATCACAGGGGAAACTATAATCTTATCCTTAGGTTCACTTCGGCTGTGTAGAAGGTTAGGGAAACATTACACTGGTGCTCTTGGGCCGAGCATCACTCTGGCTATAAAATACACAACAATTCTCGAGAGGGAAAGCACAGAGAGCCCCAAAGGTCTTCAATAACCAAAATAAAAACATACCCATGAGCTCTGCTACACATTTCAGCTGCCATAAACGAAAGCCCAGGATAATGGCTTAGGTGTAAATGGCGTTATTGAATGTGTTGAATTTAAAATGAGCAGTGGACAATGGCGTTCCTCCAAGTAGCACTTTAAAAATAAAACTGTTCAGCTGTACATGTAAAATGCTTTGGGTTATCCTCCCTAAACGGATAAATGGATGGATGGATGGATGGATGGATGGATGGATGGATGGATGGATGGATGGATGGATGGATGTAAGGAATCTGTCCAAGGGATATCAAGTTTCAACCACATATATTCCAAATCGTACTCCGAAATCTCAGCTTAAACAAATTGCCCTTATAAAAAGTTGCTGAATTCACTAAGCCTGAATATGTGGCTTAGTGCCTTTTGTTTAGGGGTATTAGCTCGCCTTCTCTATGCGAGTTGTAAAAGGACCAACATTTCCAAATACCCCCCTCGAATATTTTAGTTAGCACTTCAAAAAGGGGCCAGGTTTTATTGCTGTTAATTGGCTAAGATTCGCTTTTAAAAATGGAATCGTGATATCGATTGGGCTTTTATTCCTGGTTCTCTTTTCTCAGCGAGGCAAACGGGAGCGGGGATGTGGGCTCGTTACCACGTGAATAATCCCCAAATGCATTGCAAACGCTCACAGCTCTGAAAAAGAATGTTTTACTCGTTGCATTAGAGTAAAAGACACAGAAAGGTTGAGAATCTGCAAAATTTTTTGTCCGGCCCAAGTACCGCGACGGTGCAGAAATAAAAGAGACAAAGGGAGCTAAACTACAAAACCAGGCAGTGAGCAAATCTCCACGTCTCCTAGTCTGGCAATGCTAGTTTTCATCTGGACACCAGGCTTCAAGGATGGAGGCCAGAACTCAGCCTAGGAAATTGCAATACCAAATAAAAGCCACAACCAGCCAGGTAATTTTGTGTGTGCGTGTGTGTGAGTGTGTGTGTGCGTGTGTGTGTGTGCGCGTGTGTGCATTTCACCCAGCCTTCTTCCCCCCGACCTAAAGCAAAATCCAGTGGCTGACAAGAAATACCGGAGAGAAAAGCTTAGCAACGCTTGCCCCGTGCCGGAGTGCCCACTTTGTGCCTTGCCTAAGCCAAACATCACATGCTTTCCTTGCCACGTACCACATGCCATTAGCAGAACACACGACCAGTTTGCAATCACAGTTCTTCAAATCCCAAAATTCGTACCTTCTTTATTATTATTATTATTATTATTATTATTATTATTATTATTATTATTATTATTATTATTATTATTATTATTATTATTATTATTATTATTATTTACATCTCGCTCTCGCGCGTTTCCCCGAAGGGAAGCAGGCCCAAACACCCGCTGGGGCTGCCGCAGGGGCTGCCCAGCCGCGCTGCCCATCGCCCCTGCCCTGCCCGGGCCGCGGGGCCTGGCGCCGGCCGGGGCCGCCAGCGCGGAGCGGCGCGGAGCCCCATCCTCGGCAACTGCGGGTACGACGGTACAAAGTAAAACTCTACCTGGCACGGACGGTGGATCTCTCCTTCTATATGGCGGGCGCCACCGCTTCTCTTTGGGGCTGTGACCGGCTGCAGAGAGTGTCCGAAACGGGGCT
The DNA here is from genome assembly GCF_037042795.1 of Molothrus aeneus. Lineage (NCBI taxonomy): Eukaryota > Metazoa > Chordata > Aves > Passeriformes > Icteridae > Molothrus > Molothrus aeneus. Next base: position 18,259,916 of record NC_089655.1, read on the forward strand.
ACACCGCGCTGGCAATTTAAGAAATAGGATTCAAGAAAGAGCTGTGATAAAACGTGAAAGTCTCTGGCATTCGACTGTTTTTTGTTTGTTTGTTCGGTTTTTTGTTGTTTCTTACCTCTGCCCGGCCAACCCTACGCCCGCCCCCACCTCTCACCTCCTCCTGCGCGGCCCAGGAGCCAGGAGAGGAAAGTTTGGGAAGCGGCGGACAAAGGGAGCGGGGAGGGCTGAGCCGGGCCAGGCCGGGCGCGCTCGGGTTCTCGGCCGTGGGAAGCCGGCTCCCGTCCTGCCTGCCCGGCGGAAGGAGGCTCGCTTGGGAAAGGGCACAGAGAGGAGCGCATTATCCGCCGGTGGGAGCCGGGAGGCCGCGGCAGTGCCCGGGGCCCGCCCGCCGCTGCCGCCGGCCCCGCCAGCCCCAGCTCGGCCCCGCCTGGGGCAACAAGTGGCCAAAGGCAGCGGCGACAGAACCCCCGGAGCCCGGAGCACCCCGCGTCCTCGGAAGGCAAGGGGGGGAACTGGGAAGCCGCCTCTCAAGCCCGCGTTCCCGTCCCCCCGAAGGAGGCACAGGCAGTTATTCCATTAAAGCTATCGTACTTTCTCTCTCTACATACATACCTATAAAAATACTCATGCGTTTTATATATATAGTTATATATTGCTGCATTATTTATCGTATTCGGTTGGCTACGATGATACCTTCTACTGCATGAATTATTCAAAAAACATCTTGCGTTACAAAAATAAATCCAAGACTCAAGCGGAACTTCAGTGTCCATATGTCAAAAATTTATTTATCTCAAACTGTGCATAATGGAGTAAAAACTTAACTTGAATATGTACCTGTTATAAGGATGGTATTAGTTCAAATATATACATGGACTGTCGGCAGACTGATTTCAAATAATACAGAGCCGAATCTTTAAAATACAACTACGGAAAATGAGGAGAAAAAAAAAAGAACTTAAAATATCATCACAATAAATTTACAGAAATATTACAAACCATAAGAAAATATTTCAAACACAGTAATTTCAGGTTGGTAATTTTCCTTTTTTTTTTTTTTTTTTTCCTTTGAACAGGATGAAGTCTGGAAACAAAAAGTTATTATAAATTAACAAACGGCGTGTGAACCTGCATGGCAATTTTTGCTTTTTAACAAGAAGTAGAAAAAAAAAAAAAAAAAGAAAAAATTTAGTACAATCTAAACGTTTGCCCTTATCCAGCAAACCAAGCCCATGGTTCGCAAGTACTCATCCTACCTTTTTTTATCTTTTGTACAATTTCTAAAACAATTTAAATGTCCAAATGCCGTAAAATAATTTCCTCTCCTCTCGCAGCTGCTATAAATTCAGCTGCCACAACAACAATGGTCCAAGAAGACTCCAATTTTTAAAAATAATTGGCAAATTCGCGAGCTTGCTTTTTTTTCTTCTCTCTATATTGCCAATGGACATTCTGATTGCCATGTGTCTTTTGATAAATACTGTACAAAAGTTGCCTGCAAATATTAAAACATTTTCCTCTTCGCTCTTTGAGTCTAGCTCTAAATATTATTGGTAAAGACTTTTGCAAACTTTCTGCAAAGTTCCTACCGTTTTAACTAGAACTTTTTAAAAGTTTTGTGTAGTTGCTTCCCCTCCGAGATCTATACAAGTTCCTTGTCGGTTTAATTTCTGACCCCCCCCACCCCAAACCCCACCCCCACCCCCCTTCCGGAGTTTTCTCTGTACAAAAATAGTCCAAAAAAAAAAAAAAGTCCAGAATTTCTAATAAAAGTTTTTTTGTTGTTTGTTTTGTTTAGTTTTCCTTTCCCTCCCCTCCCACCCCCCCGGCCCCTTTGTCTTACATATGTGATAGAGGGAGTGTGCCATTAATGGCTGTGCCAGGAACAGGTGCACTCTGGTAGTGTTGGGACATATGAAGTCTGCTTGGGGCAGCTGGTTCTGGTACTTCAGCACCTGGTAGATACATGCTGATCATGTCCCGAAGGTCCCCAGCTTGGCAAGGAGCCCTTGAATGAGACGAGGAAGTGACTACGGGGGGACTGGAGCTGGATTCCGTCTTGACCACCGAGCCCATGGAGCCCAGGGCCATGCCCGGGGTCCCTTGCTGGGAGTAGGACATGCTGTAGGTAGGCGATCCGTTCATGTAAGTCTGCGAGCTGGTCATGGAGTTGTACTGCAGGGCGCTCACGTCGTAGCGGTGCATGGGCTGCATCTGCGCCGCGTTGTGCGCGTTCAAGCCCGGGTGCTGCGGGTAGCCGAGCTGCTCTTGCATCATCCCATAGCCTCCGTTGGTCCAGCCGTTCATGTGCGCGTAACTGTCCATCCTCTGGTTCACCCCAGCTCCCAAGGTGGCCCCAACCCCTACCCCAGTCGTCATGGTATTGGTGCCCGGTGCCAGTAAGCCCCCCGGCAACGTGTACTTATCCTTCTTCATGAGGGTCTTGGTTTTCCTCCGGGGTCGGTATTTATAATCCGGGTGCTCCTTCATGTGCAGAGCTCTGAGCCGCTTGGCTTCATCAATGAAGGGTCTCTTTTCCGCCTCGGATAAAAGTTTCCACTCCGCCCCGAGCCGCTTGCTGATCTCGGAGTTGTGCATCTTCGGGTTCTCCTGGGCCATTTTCCGCCGCTGCCCGCGGGACCACACCATGAACGCGTTCATCGGGCGCTTGACCCGGTCCGGGCTGTTCTTCTGGTTGTTGGCGGCCGAGTTGGAGTTGCCTGTGCCTCCCCCCGAAGTTTGCTGGGGGGCGGGAGGTTTCAGCTCGGTTTCCATCATGTTGTACATTCAAACTACTTTTGCTGGAACCAGCCTTGAGCAGAGAAACGAGGAGCAGCCGCAGCGGAGTCCCAAGCCGGACTTTTTTTTTTTTTTTCCTAGGGAGGGGTAGGAAAGGGGGGAGGGGGACTCCCCAAAACCACACTTGGATCAAGATCAGGATCTTCTTCTTCGCTGATGGATTAATAATGCTAATAACTGCTATTATTACCGCCGGAGTCTTGATTTTAAAAAACTTCTTCCTCCTTTTTCCTTTTTCTCTGCCTGCCGCTCTCTCTCTCTCTCTCTCTCTCCCTCTCTCTCTCTCTCTCTCCACCTCGGTCTTAAAGAGCCAGCAAACTACTTTACCCCCTTTTGCAAACACACACACTCTCTCTCTCTGCCTTGACAACTCCTGATACTTTTTTGAACAAGTTAATAGACAACCATCCATGTGATGGGGGCTTGTCAGGCAATAAATGCGTTCGCTCCGGCCAATCAGCGCTCGGCGGCTCCGCCACTGAGGACAAGTCTCTTCCCCTGGTTTTGCATGAAACGGGGCGGGGGCTGGGCGCGCCGGGACGGCTCGGCGGGGAGGCGGGCCCGGGGGCGGCCCGGGCGGCCACTGGGAGCCTTTGTATCTCCCCTTCCAGCAACAGGTCACACACGCCTTTTGGAGGAAGTGGGTAAACAGCATTGTCGCTACGTGGTGTTTTTTTTTCTTTCTTTTCTTTTTTTTTTTTTTTTTTCCCTTTTCCCCTTTAAGTTGATGTTGGCTTGGGGCTAGGAGAAGCCATGGGGGGAGCGGAGCCGGGACGGCTTCCCCCAGCCCTGTGCCGGTGCCCCTCGGGACAGAGGGGCCGCCCGACCCTGCGTGTGCCTCGCTCGCCCCGTCCAGGCCGTGCAGTTCCCGTGAGGCGGAGCCCCCAGCCGGGCCCTGCTGCTGCCGAGCCCGCAGCGCACCGCCCGGGCAGAGGCTGTGCCCATCTCCCGGCCATCCCCCGGGCCCTGCTCCGCTCCACAGCGCGCCAAGCCCTTCCCCCGGCCTCCGGCCCCGCAGGAGGGGGATGTCCAGTGCAAACACCGGTTTCCCACATGCCATCCCCGCCGAACACAAAGCGGGGCCGGGACCCCTCTGCAGGTGCTGGGGAGGGGTCCGGGCCGCGTTCCGTCCGCCGCTGGGCCCGGCGGCACCGTCACCCCGGGCCCATTGCGGGCCGCGGGCGGCGCCGGGTAGGCGCAGCGCGGGGCTGGGGGGACGGCCGGACGCTACAAATACGTAGTTTTGTTTCCCTTGTTGTCACTACACGGGCTGCACAAAGCCCCGGCTAAGTTTACTTCCACTCTCTTGTTGGGATCTTTGTTGCTAAACCGCACTTGACGACAAAGGAAGGAGGGGAGAGAGGACGCGGAGCGGGAGCGGGGGGAGCCGCTCGCCGCCCTGGCCGCGCTCCCCCGCGCCGCTCCGCGCCTCCCCTGCCTCGGCGGGGTTGCTCCGCCTTTCGGTGCGATGGCGCTCACGGCGTGGAGCCGGAGGGGGTGCGGGAGCCGCAGGGGCCGGAGCGCGGCCGGGGCGCGGGGCGGGGGCCGGGGCAGCGCGGGGCGCCCCGACGGCCTCAGCCGCGGCGCTGCGGCGCCCCCTGCCGGCCCGGCCGCGCCCCGGGCGGGAGGCGCCGCCGGGAGCCGCGCGAGGGCCGGGGGGAAGGGAGCGGGAAATGACAACCCGGCGGAATAATAATAATAAAAATAATAGTCATAATAACAACAAAGAATAATAATAATAATAATAATAAAAACCCGCCGGCAAACGGGACGCATCTCTTTCTTTTTTCCCTCCACGTAGATTATGCAAATAAATCGGGTCCAATGCGTTTAATTCGAAAATGTATATATAACCCCTAGATAAGTGATAGGTTAAACCGTTGAAACATAGGTGCAAATCATGAGATGTGGGGTATAACCGGATTGGGATTGTTCAGACACTCCTGAATGCACGGCGGCTGTTAACTGTCTTATTGTTCTCCCCTTGGTCTCCCGTTGATAAAGTTATTAAAAAATAATTTTAGGGATAATTATTTTGAATTTTTTTTTTAAAGAGGGTGGGTGGGCGGTGTAGGTGCTTGCTCATTGTGCTAAACCGATAAGCGAGGGTGGCGGTGCGCAGGCAAGGGGTTATTTTTGCTCTGGCTGTAGCTACGGGAGGTGCGTGGGGTGCACGGGCCAGAGCTCCACGCAGGACCAGGCATCGTGGGCTGCCCTGTGCTCACTGAGAGCCTTTCGGGGCCTGGTCCTTTCCTAATTGCATTTATCATACGAATAAAGGATGGGAAATGCCTAACAATTGTGCTATCGGGAGTATTTACGGCTCTGTTTTAATTAACACTTTTAATTATCGATGCAATAAACTGGCATATATAAATAATAGTGCAATACAGGAAATAAGGTGAGGGCGATGGCTCTTTTGGGATATTTTGTGCCTTTCCTCTGGGTATGGAGGTTTGCTTGGTTGGGAATACACACACGGGTGGGCGGAAGCAGAGGCAGACCGGGAAGCTGGCTACAAAAAAAAAAAAAAAAAAAAAAAAAAAAAAAAAAAAAAAAAAAAGATGAAATGGTCCCTGATTTTCTATATTAATGACAATAACACCACTGCTCTCTAAGAATACAGCCAGGGAAGGGAGGCCTGCAGAGGGACGGTTTAATCTGAGTGGATTTAAAAAATCGTTGCCTTTGGTATAATTTATGGAAATGAAAAGTGCTTACATTAAACAAATAGTCTGAAAATGTTCTCAGTGATGGGCTCTGCGGCACACGCACTCTTATTTCCAGGTTATGAGTCTCTTAAAAAGAAAATGAATGTTAACTACTTGGATTTTATGTATTTATTGTTCTAATGCTCGCCGATTTTTCTAAAAGCCCTATGGATACAACCTATCCTGGTAACTGTATCGGAAAGAATATACACATTTTCATATTATTTTTTCCTGAACCTACTAGTAACCAATCTAAAGCAAACTATTAAGCAGACTTGTGGAGATGGGAGATTGCAGCTCCATTTTTTGTCCTTAGCTGCAAATAGAGGTTTAACTTGCAGTAATTAGGTGAGAACTAGCCAAGCATCTTACTATTATGATGCTTGTTAAAAACGCTTCTTTTCTGCATCTGCATTTGAGTGTGTTCCCCTCCACTCTTAATCTTCTTATGGAAATGAAGGCGAACGGCAGGGAACCTGCAGAGACTTAGAGAATGTCCTTGTTAACTGGAATTTCTCAGCATTGCTAATTAGCAGAGTTTGACGACCACCAGTATTGGGGAAAGCTCTGTTTAGCCACTCACAAACCCTTCCGAGGAAGAGCAGACTAATTTTATTTTGTAATTAAAATCTGAAAAGGCCCCTATTTGACAGTTAGGGCTATGAGAGTTTTATCTCCCCGTGAAATAATTACTGCCTTGATAACTCAATTTTCTGCAAAATGTCAACTGTGAGCTCCAAAAGTTTTAATTTCATTACGTTAAAAAAATAGGCAAAGACAAAAATGTCCAGATAAATTTCCTCTTGCCCCTCTTATGCTGTAGCAGCCCAGCGCTCAAGTTAGTCAGAGAAGTTTTAATGAACTAACTATATCCAGTCTCTGGGGAATTTCAGTCATCACATGGTGGGTTTGCAGTGGTATCCCGAGGAAAACTTGGGGGGATATTGTCTGAAATGCCCTGGAATAAAGGCCACATTTGGAGTGGGTATGGGCCGGGGGAGCTTTCCCCAGCCCCGGCAGGGTCCCGAGCTGCTGCAGGTGCAGGATGTCCTCAGCCAAGGAAGGGTCTCACACGGAGAGCCGGGGGGACCCTCCGGGCGCTCCAAGGGCTCCCGGGAACTCGGGAAGTTTGGCGGGGCCGAGCTGGGCTGAGGCTGGGGCCGCTCTGCCTGCGAGGCCCGAAGGCGGCTCTTCGGGGAACCCGGGGGGAGCCGGGGCGCCGCGGCAAGTGTAATCCACTCTGCTTGCGTTTGGGATGTTTTTTATTATTATTTAAAACGGTTTAATCTCCTTTTTGTCCCTCCCTGTCCAGCAAGTAGCCCGATTGTCGCTCTCAGAAGTGGCATTACGTACAAACCAAGGAGGGGGCGAGCCGCGGCCGGTCCCGCCAGACCCCATTTCGCCCAATAATTTCATTCAAGGGCTCTAAGGACCCTTGAAAGCCGGGGAATACCGAGGGAGCCCCGCGCTGCTCCCGGCCTCTCTTTCATCCCTCTTTTCCCGAATGGAAGCGCGGGGCGAGCACACGTGCGGCCGGGCGGGCAGCGCACGGCCCGGGCCCGAGCGGGGCTGCGGGAACCGGGGGCTGCGGGAACCGGGGGCTGCGGGGTAACGGGGCCCGGGGGCTGCGGGGGCTGCGGGGCTCCCCCCGGGCCGCCCGCGCCGCGGGTCCCGCTGTGCCCCCGGAGCGGCCCCACGGCCACCTCCCCTCCCGGCGACCACCGCACGCGTGAGCCGCTGCTGCGGGGCTGGGGCGGCAAAAAGAAATAGCCCAAAAGGTGAAGAAAAAAAGGGGGAAAAAAAAGAAAAAAAAAAAAGGTGGAGAGAAACAAAAAAATAAAAAGAAGCAGCTCCGTTTTTTTTTTTTTTCCCAGTGCTGCAAGAAGGAAAATTTAAAGAAAAATTAAAACTCGGATCCTGAGGGGAGTTTAACGTACACAATAAGCAGCAGAAAAGCCGAATCGCTCACACCACCTCTCGAAGTCGCTTTCAAAAGGCTTCTCAATAAAAGGAGAAGCCGATTGTCCAAACAGGCTTCCATGACTCTTCATAAATAGCCAACATCTTCCTCAAACTGTCCGCGATTTTTGCTCTGCGTCTAAAATCACACTCACGGGATTTCTTTCCCCAAGGAAAATACAAGTGAAGCCCGTACTTTTTCTTATGTGATCTTTAAAATAAATCAGAAAATCAAGATCAGTGGCGAGGATAAACTTAAGAATTACTGTACAACGTAACGGGGTGAAATTACAGTTGAATGTTGGCTCTTTAGCAGGAAGGCAACCCCCTCGAGCGGGATCCTTTTTGGCAGTCTATTTAAAGTTATCTTTCCTTCCTAGTTTTATAAGAACAAATGAGTTTTCTTTTTCCATTGTAGTTGAATGAACTCATGTATATTAAACACAAAACCCCTCCTGAAGAACGCTAACTGCTTTGCTTAAACCCACAAAAGCACAAAAATCCAGAACTGAAGGTTTCCAATTCCTGAATAAGTCCCCTTAACTCTCTCAGGCTCGCAGGAGAGAGACTGGGGACATTCTCTGAAAGTCTTAATGCCTGGAAGGGGCTATCTCAAATGTATTGTCTTTTCCTAAAGTTGAGGCTTCTATTTTATTTCCCTCTTTCCCCTTCACCATCTTTGTGTTGACTTAAGAAAATAATGGTCAAAAAAAGTGTCTGTTCATGGGGATCACACGTGTCGCCCAAATCAAATGAAGTCCTCTTTGGCCCCAGCACAGTTTTGATGGAATTATTCCGGCTCTTCCATTGAATTCACGCCGTTTCCCAAAGAAGCTGTGGCAGTTTCAATGGGAACGCCTGAGGCACAGCCTGGGGTGCTTCAAGGTTGCTTCTCTCAGCGCACCTCAAACCCTGGCATCCCGAGGCATGGTTTGAAAAGTACATTAAAAAAAAAAGGAAAAAAAAGCAAAAAAAAAAAAAAAAAAAAAAAAAAAAGCCCTTTCCAGTGATTCTCAGATCACTGACAAGATCGCCCATAATGGAGCCAAGACGGTGACTTTTATCTCGCTGTTCCTCATAGTCCTTAATTTGGAGCTCATTGACAGGACAGACGGTAATGACACTTTCAGAACTGTTATGGTCTGGAGTGACAATCTCTCCATCTCGCCCATGGTTTATTGACACCATGGGCTCATTGTGTCAACTTAGGCTTGTGATTTCAGAATTCTCCAGCGACGGGCTCGTTGGAAGGATTTTAATTCAAATTATAGACTAGCTGTCTATACAGTGAATTCATATTTAGACGGCGCTTAATCGGAGCGGAGAGATGGTGCTATAAATAATAACAACAACACTTGCCATGTGTCTATCCACTGTCCTCCATCCGAAGATCTGAACGAGCCTTTGCCCGGAGGAGGCCCGGGCGCAGCGGAGAGAGGCGAGGGGGCCTGGGGCTCCTCCAGGAGCAGAAGGGAGCCCGTGGGGAAATAAAGCGAGAAATAAAATAGAAGCCTCAACTGCTCGCCATCCCCAGCGGCCCTGGCCCCGCAGGTGTGTGCGACAGGCGGGGCAGGAGAAGCGCTTCGGGCACACAACGATCGGGAGTACTGCGTGGGTTTGGGTGCGGGGTGCTGTCGGCGGGGTGTCACAGCCCTTTTTCCATGGAAATCACAGCACAACGGGGCTTCTCCGAACACCCCGCCTGCCCCTGTGGGAGCCTTCCCGGCGGGAGCGGATGGCTGTGAGGGGAAAGGCCCAGGGGGTGCCCACGGGCTGGGACAGAGGGGGCGATGCTGCGGGTGCTCAGGGCAGCAGGTGCCAGGGACGGGCTCAGGGGGAAGCAAGAAAAGGTGAAGTGCGAAATTGGCCTTTGAGGCTGTTTTTCTGGTTTGTTTCTTCAAGTCTCCCCTTCCACCGCTCAACAGAGAGATGTAGGAAATGCCGGCATCCAGAAACGGCTCCTTCCAAAAGACATAAATAAACTAAAAATGCACTTTTCTTCCAAGTGGAGATGAACGAGACTGAGCACAGAGCTACCCCCCCCCTTGCTGCCAGCTGAGCACAGAGCTGACCCCCCCCTTGCTGCCAGCTGTCTGCCAAGCCTGGGACCCGATCCCAGATTTACAGCATTTGCTCCCTTGAGTAACGTCCGCAGAATAAAACCCGGCAGCTGAGTTACGAACCGAGCCCAGGAAAACCGCATTTTGGTTAAACTGATCACTCGGGACCCCTGATTTTATGTGCCAACTCCTGCCCTAGGGCGGGGGGAGTTTACGACCTCTTTACAGCCCCCTCACAACTGCTGTTTCTAAGAGGAGCACTAACAACCCCTCTCCTGGAACCGGGTTAATCATTCACCTTTCGGCAGGAGTCACTAAATTTTTGTAAAGTGCCTCCTGACGTTAAACCGTGTGTACAAGCACTCTGTATTTTTTCCGTTTCCTGTGGTAATTGACATATAATGCCTCTGTTTATAACTGGCTTGACAGATCTATACAGATGTATATTTTTGCTTAATTTCGGAGTTATATATACCGAACGCATGCTAACTAAAGAAACAGTGAAGGAAATCTGGGAATTCCGTTGTGCAGGAAATCTGTGCAGGGCTCTTGCTATTATTTATAGAAAATGCCATGTCTTTATTTTGGGCGCTCTTACTACAGAATTGCCTTATTAGGGAGTCTCGAGTGGAGATCAAACTGAAAGAATGGAGAAAGTATGCTCAGCGCGACAAACAATAATATTTCATAAAAACCTATCCGAATATAATTTCTAAAGTGAAAAGTTTATTGTGAGACCAACAGCCATGGGGTTCATTTAATAGAAAAACTGCGGCGTTATGACTTTCATCCAGGCTGTCAACAGGAGATACAAAATAACCCCAATTTAACAGAAATAATTTGGTTTCCATTAGTCTTTCTCTTTGCACGCAAGACGCATAAACCGTGCTGGGTATTACCGCATCTAGCAAATACCACCGTTAAATGCACTACCCTGAGCTACGTGCATGCTACAAAATAAGTGGAGAATTCATCTAAAAAGTTGGTGGCAATGAAGCACGTCACATATTTTGGCTAATCGTTTTATATCACCAGGTTTATTTTAAATCTGTCATCTCCACAGTGAGAAAATAAAATCGCACTCCAGGCATTCACTTAAAATTCACTTAAGATAACGCTTATTCCTTTTCCAGGAGGAGGAGGTGTTTATTTTGCTCTTTTTTTTTTTTTTTTTTTTTTTTTTTGGGGGGGGGGATTGAGGTGACTTTATTGCTTCGGGTTTAAACATATGCCATTTGAGAAAATGTTTCCTTAATGAAAAGGAACTGTTCAACGCTGCTTACAAGCAACACCTGTCAACACTGACTTATTTAAGACACGTTGGGAGGAAAACACAAGCACGAACATCTGAAAGGCTGGCATTTGCTGACAGCACTGGAACACCGAAGTTGGGAAGGATGAAAAATTAATCCTGACTTTTTGTGCCTAAGGCTGCCAATAAAGAAGTGGGTCTGCCGGGGATGTCCCGCCGCCCGCCGGGGCGGCGCGGTCCCGCAGCAGCTCCCCTGCTCTGCCTAGCTGTGGGAGAGCATCACTTATCAGGGTTTCTGGAAGACCCAGGCTTATGGAAAGCTCTGCCTAGAAAGAAGTCGGTGGCACTTCACTTATTTTCTGCCCGCGTTCATATCTCTGGAGAGCAAACGGCGGCGCAAGCTGGAGGTGGCTTTCCTGCCCGTAGTTCCTGTGCTGGGCTCTCTGCTCACCTTGCCCGTCCCAACCTCACCGCGCTCACTTTAACCCCTGCAGCGACTCCCAGGCGGTTCCAGGCGCTGGCTCCTGGCCCGCCCGGTGCCGGTGCCGCCGCTCCCCCGCGGGCGCGCCCGTCCCGCGGGATCCCCACGGGCACCCCCGGCGCGGCCGACAGGGGGCGCCGCCCCCCGCGCGGAGCGGCCGCGGGAGCGGGGGGAGCCCGGGCAGCCCGGGCAGCCCGGAGCCGAGCGGGGTCGAGTACAGATCTTTAGTCGTCGTGGATAAAAAGAGATTAAAGGCTAAATTCTTTTTCTTTCTTTCTTTCTTTTTTTTTTTTTTTCTTTCTTTTTTTTTTTTGGTCAATTTTAACCAACTACGGAAATGTAGAGCTTTCATCCTTTGATGTTTCCCAGAAAGAAACTGTTGTATCGGTTGTGAAATTACATCGTCTCAGAACCAGCGAACCAGCCGTGGAGTGCTAAAATAATTTAATTAAAAATAATAATAATATGAGGACCTGAGCTTCCGCAGAGGCACTTAAAAGCTGACACGTGCCCCTCCATCTCCCCTCTCCCTTGAGCTCCCGATGTTTCCCGACTGCCGTTTGATGGGAATAATTAAAAATAAGATAACCCCACGCTAGCTGGGGGCTCGCATCCATCGCTTGCGGCGCGCTGTCCTCGCCCTGCCCCTGCACAGCCGACCCCGCCGTCCAGCCCTGCTCTGCAGGGGCGCAGAAGAGTGCGAAAAAGCAAATCGCTAAATTCATAAATCGAATGTTGGACTTTTACCATATTAACCATAAATAAAACTGTAACCGGCTACCCACTTTCCCCCTAATACAAAACCCCTTCACCTGTATTTAAATAGCACGTCTTTAATTACAGCAGTTGGGGATGTATGAGGCTGAAATGAAATTAGCAGTCATTACCAGTCCTTTAACTCTGTGGTGCTTTTGATCAGCACTAAATTAGCTTTCCAGTCCTAACAAAGGCTCTATAGCAAGCAGTGGGCTGTAAATAAGACAGCTCGACCTGCCCTCAACACCTTTTCTCTTGTCAATCACAGCTCTATCATTCAGCCCAAGATTAACCTTTATCTACCAAATTCTTACCAAGGGAAAAAAAAAAAAGAGAGGGGGGGCGAAGAGGGGGAATCCAACCTCAACTTTGCTAACTGTAACTAAAAAGAGTTTCTCTTTAAATGCTATGATAATGAGCCAACATGTCAAATTCGGGCCTTTCCCAGCCCCAAGTGCATCAGAAGGCAGCGGCGGGCAGTTAAAAAGGTATTGATGATTTATTATCGGCTTGCCCGGCTGCGGACCCCGCGCAGGCCGGCGATGCGCCGCCTCCGCCCGCGGTGAAGCCCCGCTTTGGGCGTGCGGGAGCAGCGCGGGGCCGGCCCCCTGTGCCGGGATTGGGCCGGGAGCGGCCGCGCAGCGCCGCGGGAGGAGCGCAGCGCAGCGCAGCGCCCACAGGGGGCGGCAGAGAGCGGCGCGCCCGGGAGCCCCCGCCCGGCGGCCGCTCCGCGCCCCGCGCACCGCCCCGGCCGCGCCCGCGGAGCGCCCGGCCCGGGGCACCGCCCGGCCCGCGGACCCCCGGAGCAGCCCTGGGAGAGGCGCGGGGGCGTCGCGCCTGCCGCCCGGTGCGGTGCGCGGCCGGGGCTGCGCGCCTCTCCGCGGCTCGCCCCGCGGGCCAGCGCCAAAATAGCGCTGGAACGCCCCGGGGCCGCGGGGGAGAGTCCCGGCTCTGCTGCGGCCCGAGCGCTCCCCGCGGGCCGTGAGCTCCGCGGGAGAGGAGCAGACAGCGCGGATGCAGCCCGCGGACCGGGAGCGCCTCTGCCCAGCGCTTCGCTCGCGGTGCGCGGCCGCGCAATTTCAGCCGAGCCCAAACGCGTACGCGAGTCCCCGAGCTTAAAGCGGTGGAGCTCAGAGTGGCGGGTCGTAGGTGGGAGCTACATTTCCAGATCGTTTTAAAGGTCACGGGGGAGGAGGGGGAAAAACTGTGAATGTCAAAGTTGTGCTGCAGCTACTTACATGTCGGTGCCAGAGCAGGGTGGTGGCTGCGAGCGGTTTGATTGGCAGCTCAGCGCGAAAGTCCGCGCGGACTCCGGAGTCCGGCGCAGCCCCGGGGGTCTGAGCACTTTTCACCGGACAGAGGCAGTTGAAGGAAGCTCGCACGTCCCCTTCTCTTCTCCTCTCCTCCTCCATCCAGGACAGAGAATGAATCCATTTCGGTTTTTCTTCCCCCGGCTCTCTTTCCGTTTGCCTACACATCCTCCAAGTCCTAGCCCTAGCTCTTAACTGCAGTCCCTGGAACAAGAGGGGAAAAAATCGTTTATGGCTTAAAAAAAAATCCCAGTGGCTGATTTTGTGTGTGTGTTATAAGAATGCACCCACAACAACAAAAAAGTCACTTCTCTGTCCCCCACCGTACAGCAGAAGAATAATAAAAAAGCTTTATATTTTTGCAGTGGGTATTCAAAGATAATTTGATGCCATTGTTTCTGCTACAGATGGTTCTTTTTAATACAATAACACTGCTCTTTGTGCATACTACACACAATAAAAATCGAAAGCGTTCTCCTGAATAACCATTTTGTTCTCGCTTGTATACAGGCCAACAAAAGCTGCCGTGAGGTAATGGGTTCTGTTTATTGAAGCCATAGAATAGAGGTTTGATAAAGATTTTTGTATATGGGGAAAAAAAAATTAAAATAAAGACCTCGCAAGGTCGAGCTGATCTCTGCGTATTTATTACCACTGAAATATTTTATCAATATATTTCTTTGAGTTGCAGCTGCAGGGATTCCTCCTCCCCTCCCCCCATCCATAATCAGCCCAAACATCTGTTTCTTTGAATTTGGGGAGACCTACAGTCGTTCCCAGACCTAAAAAATCTAGACTTAGAGAGCGAGTGGGGCTCAGCGGCTCAGCGCGAAGGCAGCGGGCGCTGGGGAGGCGAGGCTGAGCAGCCCCGGCCGTGCCTGTGCGCGCCTATCTTTGTGTGCCCGGCTTTGCAATCTGCTGTCCACGCACACGCACACACAAAGGCGCGAACTGCTGCTGACAGCCCCCGGGATTAGCCCACGGCATTTTCCTGCCCGCGGGCGCGCCGCCTGTCCCTGCGCTCCAGCCGCCCCCGCGGCGCGCAGCTCCCGCGCAGCGCGGCTCTTGCGCGGCTCTTGCGCGGCTCTTGCGCGGCGGCGCCGCCCGCAGAGTTCCCGAGCGGGTGCGGAGCCGCCCCGCAAGCGGGGCCGCGGATCTGTCCCGCAAGCGGGGCCGCGCAGGCAGCGGGCAGCGGCAGCCGGGCGGCGGCGGGTGCGAGGGTGCTGCGGGCTCCAGCAGAGTTCTGCCGCGCTGCTAACTTTCTGCCAAGTAATGAATAAATTAGCGCCGCTGAACGGGGGGAGTAAATGTTAGAGGGAGCCGCCAAGACCCGCAGCGATTTTTGTCGTGGAAATTGTTTCATAGGACAAGGATTCTGCTCCCGAAAGTCGCCCCGTTACCTAGTTTGGGATCTGGTTACGACTGTAGCAACTCGAAGAGAGCCCCAAAGCGGTAGAAAGTGCTTAGACAATAGGGCTCTGCGGGAAAGTTGTTAGTCAGTGACTGTGTTTGTCTACCTTTCTATAGGAATTAATGCCACAGTTCTCTGTGCCTCTGTAGCCTGGACTGACAGTAATCCACCTCTGTGACTTCTGCCCTTTGTGTTTTCACAAAACTCGGCTCACTTGTAGCACGACAACAGCACGGAATAATGACTTTAACCTTCAAACGTTCTTTAATTAGCTTTTTCAGCAAACTAAAAGATGTTCAAATGAGCCCTTTGACAAAAACTGACCTGAGCCTTCAAATTCTACTTTCACTTTTGGGACTAAGACGTTATTGGTTCGCAACTCGTCTGAAGTCATCTAATAAGGGATTATTTAGGAACTATTACCCACACGCCAATTAAAGCCTCTCCGATGAAATTCGGGAGACAAAGATAAGCATCAAAACGGAAAATTAAACTATTTGCACATGGCTTGTTTTTCAACAACCCATTTTACATCTCAGGATAAACATCTTCTCCCCAGCTCGCTCCGCCGTGGCGGGGAGGGTGCGGGGAGCCTCCCGGGGCGGCCGCGGCCCCGCCGGAGCGGCCCCGCCAGCTCCGCACGCCTCCGCGCAGGGGCGGCGCTGCCGCGGCCGGGGAGCGCTGCCTGCCAGGCTTAACGCCAAGAGGGGACTCGTACGGAGGGTGGCAGAGCTCATCCCCAGCCGTAGAGTTCAGGCAACCTCCCGTCGTTCTGCAGTAGCCTTTACATGCTCAGGAGGCGGGGGGGAAGTGGCATAAAAGAGCCAAGCGTGTCAAAGTTCAGGAAATCGTGCAAGAACTTTTATAGGATTCTCCAAGAAAGTACCGCTTCTCCTGAAGGACTACTTTATTTCTTAGAAGGAGGAAGGAAAGAGATTAGTAGGAAATGCATATTTTGAACCTACGATGGTTCTTTGGGATAAATGGGAACCAGGCTCTGAATAGTTTAATACTGACTTATCAATGAAAGATGATTTTTTTTTTCTTTCCAGAGAGGACAACCCGATGGCTCGGAAATCTTACGCTGCTCTGAACTGTATACAAATTTTGGTGAGAGTTTCCAAGCAAATGACAGCAGCATCCTACGGCAAGCTGACAAAGAGATTCCAGGAATGCCACGCATCCAGGAGGGAAATACGAATCCCTCTCTTTAGCCTGGAGCACGAAATTGGCTTAAAGCTCATTTTGCAGATAACCAGAAACGAAATCACCCGTGTGTGGACCGGGTAGCTACAACTTTATAACGCTTTGCAGCAATTTCTAAGACTTTCTGGAGGGAAAGAAAAACAAACAAACAACAGTAAAAAAAGTGAACCGCATATAGGATGGTCTCTGAGGGAAATTCGCATATCCACATGCATTTTCACCCTTGCTCTGAGAAGGGCTGGGCTCCCACACGAACAGTGGTACCCTTAAGTCTCTATGCCGAGACCGATCCCACAGGGTGAGATAATGATCGTCCTAGATTTTGACTTTCACAATTCATTTTGGGCTTGGGGAAATAATCCCCAACAAAAGAAAACATCCAAACCCAGATCACCTGCATCCAGGTGCATAGTTAAATAACGGATTACTCCAAATTTGCTATATATAGATATATCTCTAGGCTGCATATTCCAACAGACCAGTAAGGTGTTTGCCAGACACGGTCTCCCGTAGAGGGGCTGAGTGCCTGACCCAACACTGCGTCCAGAAAGAAAAATAATTTCAGAATTTTGGAGTTCCAACCCAAAGGACAAAGCACTGAAGCTGTTTCAAAGCAGAGTGGGAAGATAAGCTGCTGCTGGTATTTCTCGCCCCAGCCAATATTTCTGCCCCTGCCGTGGCCGCAGTGCCAGCGCTCAGCCCCAGCCTGAACCTGGCTCCCCGCGCCGGGGCTCCCGGGTTAATCTTCCCCGGAGGAGCTGAGGTTCACACCACACGGGACAAGCCCTTCTCTCGCATCCTGCCTCGCTGACAAGAGGGTTAAAGTTTATTACCGGCGGGCTGCCCGGGGGCCGAGCCCCGCGGCAGAGCCCACGCGGGGCGCGGATCCCCCGCGTCCCCAGCAGCGCTCGCTCGGCCGCCGCCACCCCGCGTGTCCTCCGGGACTCCTTTCCTGGGAGAAGGGGCTTCCCAATCTATTTCCAGAAGTTCTCAGCCTCTCGTTTCACTTTAGCAACGTTCATGCTTTTTTAAGCGAAAAGCTGCGAGCGGCAGCCGGGGTGTGGTGCCCGTGCGTGCCCCAGAGACGCGCACCCGGCAAGGCTGGGCACGCTCTGCAGCCCCAGCGGAGCACCCGGGACACTCCGGGAGCGGGGATTTTTTGGCTGCTGCCCCCAGCCCTCAGGGATATGAAGGCAGAAAATCCATTTACCCAAAAGCAAAGAGGCTGTAGCACACAAGAGTGGCTCTCGAGGAGCAGCAGGGCAGGCAGGCCTTTTGCTGCACGGAAATCTATGGAAGAACTTTATATGCGCCTCCTAAAATTGCAGAGTTTTCTTCTGTGTAGCTTTTCTTTTTTTTTTTTTTTCCATGGTTGCTATGAAAGAGCCTGCTCATTTATTACCTCAACACTTATTGCAATAATTTTGCTATGGGTAGCTATGGTGCTAAATGTGTCTTTAGTGAAAGATGAGCACTTGGTATAAGATAAATTTGTCCTGGGAAGAAGAGCAGAAAGTATAGCACTAGTGATATTCTGTATTTTGTCCAAATATCTCTTGGACTGGATATTTTAATACATTCAACTCCTTGGATGACAATTTTCTTTGGAACTAGACATTCTTTTACATATTTAAAATGAATTTATCAAATAAGTGACACTTGTTTGCAATAAATTCCTGTGTATATTATGTCTACATTACAAATATTTATTGATTCTGAACGTGTTTTGGCAAATGAAATGAAAATAACCATACAATGAGCATACATGTGCACACAGTATATACACACTTTACACTGCACACCTCATGCCCATGCACATGCTGTACATTGTACATATGATAAAATACAGTCTGGGCCTGGTGTGCAATGCTGCACATTTACAGGAGCCAGGAACTCCCTTCACACACACTTCCACATGTTCACATGACATTTGCATGTGCTCTTTACACCTTAAACACTGTGGGAAACATAATTTTGAATGCTGAATTTTTACTATATTACCGTGGAGTAAAGTGAAAATTCACAACCTGCAAGCAAGTAGTTTCACAAAACTTACATTTTCATTGCATCCCTACTGCTGCTGTGAGCACACTGGAGCTGGAAAGGAGAGCTCCAATCTTGGCAGGAGGACCCCAGGGAAGTCCAGAGAGCTCTTCACTTGGAATATTTTGACTGGCACTTTTTTCATCATCATTCATTTAAGATATAAGGGATGAATTTGGGGAAGTTAATTTCTTTCTCTGTGTTTTAAATAAAGTTTTACATAGCCCTTGAAACTGTTTCAACAGTAACATCTGCTGATCCCCACAACTTGCAGTTTCTTATTGACTTTATGTGGTAAATTCAATTTATTTGGGAACACCCACACTTAGTTAAACTCTCACAATATTTGCCTGCTGTTATTTTAATTTTTTCTCCAAGACCTGTTTTCAGTGTAACCACCACAGAACTCAAGTCAGTCAGGGTCCATAATGGGCCACAACAAATGGTACTCAACACTTCTTCCTCTGAACAACACAGGCCATAGGCAGGAATCCCTCCTCATAATTTGAAACCCTCCACAGTATTACAGAGTGGCAATTCCAAGGTTCCTGACAGGTCAAGAAATCCAGGTTATTTGAAAGAACATTAATAAATGAGAATATGCAAAAATGAGGAATATAGTTATTTGCAGCAGGAAAAGGGCAAAACCCTCATACTGCAGCTGGCACTGAATTAAAAAGTATACAGAGGATTAGATACCAACCACTTCTATCAAATGCAAGGCCCAGGAACCTAGGGGGAGTGAAGTGTGTAAGAACAGATGCTTAGAAGGTAAAACACCCCAATTAACCTCATTATCTGTTACAAAACTGTACTATTAATATTCTGTGTTTTTTCAAATCACTGTTGTTGTTGTTGTAGAAGAGAGTCTGTTGACTAGCATGTGTTTTGCTGTAGTCTCCCAAATCAGCAGTGCCCTTCTTAAGGTCAGGGGAACGTATCTTAAAACATTCATATATTTAAAAAATATGTATTGTCATTTTAATAGGCACTGTGGATAGTTTAATTTGTATCTGTATTAAATTAAACATATGGTGAACAGGGTATAATAGATTTTCTATAATTTAGCTGCCAATGTGGCAACAGAAGCCAGTTACTCTCACCAGCAGACTTGTCAGTGGTTTGTTTACTAGCTTATTTGAATTAAAATAAAGCTTCGCTTCTGCTGACTGCACATCATTATCTATGAGACCATAATCCTGCTACCAAATCCTATATCTTCCAGAACTGGCTCTTTTGTTTGGGATTACTGAGAGCTTAGCCTATAACAAAGAGGAATAAGGCATCCCTCTCATCCTCGTAATTAAGTGTGGGGAGTAATTTAGAAACAAACCCAGAAAGATGTACAATTTGGAGTTCTGCTTCTATACAGGATTGGGGAACAGAAGACAAACACTGATTATGTTAGCACAATATTTAAACTATTAAAATACTGTAAAACAGGAATTCAGCTTTTAAAAAGAAATGGCAACTATCAATAAAGTATTAAGTTGTTTTACTCTAGAGACATTTTTTACCTGTCTGAAGGTATGCTGGCAAATTTGGGCAGAGCTTGAAGATGACCATTTAAAATGTTTTTCTATATGAATACATTATCTATATTTCACTTTTATAAGATCTTTATTTTTAATTTAAAGAGCATAATTTAATAGATGAACCTTTATTTATTTTTTAAAGTATCCCTGAAATGTTCAACTAATTTCTGAGCAAAAATATTCTCTAGGAATAGGAATATCTCTGGCAGCTGAAAATTCTTGTTTAAGTTCTCTATTTTGATACCACCAAGATTTATATTTTCCTTTGGGAAAACAGGTAGCTTGAAGCTGCTACCATTTTATACCTACCTTAGAAATGACCATAAAATTCATAAAGAAAATAAAAAATATTTTAACATAGGTATTTTGAGGTCACTCTAAATCATAGCAGCAATCTTTTGACTCTGGTGCTCAAGCTGTATTCATGTCACCCAAATCTGTTTCTTCTCAAAACAAGAGTTATGCTATATACAAGTAATAGAAATTAATAACTAGGTCACAAAAAATAGAAGCCTCAGGAGTGTACAGATACACAATATCTATTTGCAGAGGGCTAATAAGGACAGGGGTTGATTTATAAAAGTCTTCGACATTAATTGTCACAGATGGGAATTCTGAGAACCTCTGTGAAACCAAATGAGGCCCTAGTGAATTATAAAGCAGGTCCTTAGACTTTAAAAACATTTAGGCAAAGTGACAGTTCAGAACATCTGTTAGCCTTCTGTCTGAGTATAAACTGGATGTCATGGAGTGCACAGCTGTAGGCATTTTCTGCCTCTTTTTGCCAACATCTGTCACAGCATTACAGTAATATAGGTAATTATCAACACCTCATATAAACTGTTTGCTATTTTAATTTCTGAATAAGTAAAATTAGCATTATACCCTTTTGCAAAAAAAAAAAAAAAAAAAAAAAAAATCATCCAGCCAGGGAAGAATTCACATTCCCTTTTAAAGCTGAATGACAGATCTCATCATTTTAGGAGAGCTGAAATTCAGACAAAAATCTCTACTACAAATGAGGTCCTTAGGATAACATAAAAGACTTAGGTGAGAACAAGTTTAAATATTCTCCTTTTCTCTCTCCCTCTCTTAAAAAAAGACATCTAAGTCTCATCTGTCATAAGCAAAGAAGATCAGTAGCAAGAAAAGATAGGAAACCGTTAATCATCTATGTTTTTTTCCATGCACAAGCAGCTGTCAAATGATGTATGTTTTACCACAGTAACAAAGCCAAGGGCTCATCAGCACCAAGCAGTTTTACTGTCAGCTGGTCATCCTTCTCAGCAGTGAGAAAGTGAGAGATCACCTTGGAGCAGAGCACAGGAGCTCGACCTCATCAGCTGAGGCTGAAGTGAGCAGGGAAAGAACCCACAGGACCTCCAGAAATAGAGGCACGTGCCAGGGGTCTCCTGACAACGAAGCAGGAAGGGGTGCACAGGAAGAGATGCTCCAAACAAAGACGTCTCCAAGCCAACTTCTCAAGACCACGTTCAGTCATCCCATCAAGAGACAGAAACCACTGCCCAGTCCTGAGGAGCATCTATGTGAGTGTGGGCAGCACACAGAAGGTTGCAAAAAGTGACCAGGTACTTTGGGTTCCTTTTGGTCTGAGTTTTGGAGGTCCAGGTGATACACTTTGTAAGAGCACGACTGGCAGAAGGCAGTATCTTATCATTTGTGATAATCAGGCTCCTGTGAGATGTTTCTAGCTGAACACCAAGATCATCAGCCTTTGATAACACTGTCTGACTTGGTGGTTGTCTTAATGAAAGTGATTTTGTGAGTGCCTTTCGCTGCCTTTTAGAGCACAGGATAAAAAAAATGGTAGAACAACAAAGCAACTGTCTAACAACAGCAGTGGCAACATGTCAGCCTGAACCTGCAAGTATAAATCTGTTGATAGAAAATAATCACGTGGCAATGAGTTTCACAAAATTTCATGGAAGCAATGATCATCCCCAGCTCACACTCATTTTGCTTTCACCACAAAAAGAATAGCACCTCTGCTAGAAGTTAATGTTCCAACATGGAAAACCTGAAAAAGTGCCGTTAGCTCCTTTTATAAAGGAGGCATATGGAACAAAGTGGTCACCAATATGCTATTTTTAGTGCCCAAACTACAGTCCAAAATATAATACCCAATTACTTGATATAGTGCTCTATACACTGTCTGAACAACAATAGTGGAGTGAGAAGCAAGAGAAAGCACCAGAATATGGTTTTGAAGTAATTCAGATTTCATGTATTTTATTTTCTTCTAAAAATAAAGGCTTTGAAAAGAGGTGCAGTGTTGTCCAGGCTGAAGGAGGGGTGGGGGGAAGAGAAGAGCTGAAAGGGAGATGAGAGTACATGGAGGCTGAGAAAGAAGAGAGAGAGACCTTGACTAGAGGAAAGGACAGCCAGGGCACAGATAGCAAGAAATCTGGAGAAAAGAAAGACAAAATGCTTCTGGGGTGCACAGTCAGTCAGAGGAAGCCATGCACACTGCTGTACATTGAGCCTGTAGGAAAGACCACAGCTCACCACAAGCCATCCAGCTGGGGACAATTCAGGATTTTACCAGTTCTACCATTTCCCCTAATTTCCACTCTGGTGGACTGTGAACTGTGGTGCCTGAGCTGCAGATGGATATATTTTTTTAGTCTCTGCTAGCAGTGCAGTATTTTACTGAGGACACAGAGGACAACTCTGTGCCAGTATGGTTTGTGGCTGATCCAGCAACTTCGGAAGGAGATGCACACATCCCTTACTGTCTAGCATTCTTATTTTCCCCATCTCTGTCTCTTACTGCCTCCTCAGCATTTATTACATCCCTCCTCCTATTTTCTTCTTAGCACAGTCAAAATTAGCTGAAATTGTGGATCTGTTCCATGCAGTCTGAGGTCCACCACTCTAACAAGGACAATTCAGTGGTGAGGACTGATTCCACTATGGTCTTAAACCACTTGTGAGATGTTTGTGGGCTGAAACTATTTCTTTCAAGAGCTCCATCCCTCCACTGAACAATTATTGCTCTGGTTTTTCTTGCCAACTGTATCACTGCATCCAGGTGGATGCCAGGCAGGCATACCAAATTATAAGGTGCAGGATCAACCTTTTCCTCCTACTTTTGGTTTCAGTATTAAGATTCTCAAGCGTTTGTCTTAACACGTGCAAATAAAGCTATCTTACATATTCCCATCACCCTGCTCCCTAAATGCACTGTTCAAATGTCAAAGAGTATGTGAGCTATTGCAGATCACATAATAGATGCCTACACATTCACTATTCTAGTAATATTTATTATTGAAACAGACTGTTTTGTAAAGAGCTTTGAGATACCTAGGTCATAAAAAGTGTGATATAAAACAAAATGCTATTCAGTTCAATAGATGTCTGATAAGAAAAGAACCCTAAAATTTGAACAGTTCCTCCTCCCCTTAATCAGCCTTAACAATGGTACCCTAGTCTTGGTGCTCCTGCACACAGCAATATCTGTCTTTTAAAGAGAGGAATAGGAACGTGCCACTAAAAGAGAGTGCTCATTGGTAGAACATTGTTAGGTGCTTTATAATTGATAGTTTTCAGCATCAGCACAAAGGTGAGGGCTTTAGCCTTGAATACTACTCACTAACAATATACCCACATACAGAAAACTAGTGCTAAATGTATTTATTAAAATAAATGCTTTAAAATAGTCTGCTTTTCATACAAAGTAATTATCTTACACTATGTGTAAAAGGTACTTTTGTAATCAATGGTATACAACCAGCTTCAGATACAACCACACACACATCCCATTACACACAGTGATGCTCATCAGTTTGCATGGGACTGAATCATTTCATTATGTTCTGTAGCTTAATTCTTCAATTCCTGTAGCTTCAGCTGGAATTCATCCAGATCAGCCCTGTTTTCTAAGATTAAATCAAAATACTTCAAGGCCACAACTAACAAATAGCACAATCAGCTCTAAACATAGAATAAGGTGTTTCATACTTTTTAGGGGCTCATAGTTCCTGTTACAATAGTGCCAAAGCAACAGGATTTTTTTTCCTTTTATTTTTTTCCTTTTTTTTTAATTTTTGGCACTTCTAACTTATTAATTACCAAAGGACAAGAGAAATATTTTGTGTGTATGAGTGAATTTTGTAGCAGTCAAAATAGACAGTAGCAGCCAGCTGGAGCATTTTAAATGCTCTAAATTTTCACAAGTCCTGCCTAAGAAGATAACCACTAACAAGCTAATGTATTAATTTGCTTTTTTAAAATTCATTGGCTGTTCCACCACAGTCGAGCAACAAAAGAAAAGGTAAAAACCAGAAAAAAAATCATATAGTAACAGGTCATGTTTTTTTCTACTGAACTGGACAAAAATTATCTCACTAGTAAAATTAGATGAGTAGTCATAAGGGCAAAATATTTTAATTACTAAAAATGTTTAGTTTAATTTGGTTATCTCTATAATCCTATCATCTCTTCTAATTAATTCATTTGCAACTATTTGGATGACCATCAATTTATTCATAAAAAATATTTGGGGATGGCAGGTTATGCAAATTCTGTTGCTAATTAGTTAATGGCTACATTCACCCTGTCAGTGTCTGATGATCAGATACTTGTGCTTATAATTCTTCTGCCTACAAACATTTTTTCATACAATGCACCAGAATATTTCTGTACTTGCACAGAGTGGACAGCACTGATCTTGAGTGGCTTTTTCCCCCCAGGATCAGTGTTTCCATGGCGAGTCCTGTGGGGATCTATCTTGTCTTTTCTTCTCCGCAGTAGGCATTTAGGGATAATAAAATAGTTAGTGAAGAGGTATGTTCTCTGCTATTTTCAATAAGCTGATGACAGTCAACATTACAATCCAGACCCTCAAAGGCACTGGGAAATCAAAGAGCCTTAGGCTCCTCAATACATTCATCCACACGAGCCTACATCTCTCAAGTATCTGATTTATCCTTTTAAATGTTCCACCTTGTGGGGACAGGGACACAGAACAGAGTTAAATGACCAAAGATCTCTGGATAAGATTGAAATAATGCTGGCTGATCATCAAATGACAGTGACACGACTTCTCTACCTTTGATTTTATCCTTCCTTTGTAATGCCCATGGACAATGTGGAGCTGTCGTTGGCCCTCTCTGCTGCTGGGTGCACAGTGACAATGTCCAGGACACTGCTTAGCATCCATGGAAGCAAAAAGGAACTCTGCTGCTAATTGTAATTTTTAATTGAGATTCCCTTAAATACTCGTGGCAGCACTACTCAGGTAGTGACAAAAGCTAAACTAGAAAACCAGAATCGTGCAGACTAATTTAGTCCTGTTATTATAAGATCCCAGGATCCTGTCCAGCCTAATATTTATAAATAGTTCCACTAGAAAAAAAATCACTGATGAACTTCAGCTCATTGGCTGGACTGCAGCCTTGGAGAGTCAATTCATTTTGTTAGTACTGCTCCTCCAGTGCCAAATGCTTGAAATTTATCTTTTTGTGCCCTTTTTCTACATTTACTCATGCTTTACTCATACTAAATATCATGATATCATTTAAGATGCTCCAATTATGGAAAAAAAAATAATCCAAGTGAAAAGTCCTTTGCAATACACATCATCTCCTCATCCTATTGCCATTAAAATGTTCAATTTTCAGTGTACCAAGAATAATTTTCTTTTCCTTACACTCTTTTTTTCGGTATCTTGTTATATTTCCATTAGAACTCTGGAAAAAGATGTATTTCAGCGGATGATAACCAAGATTATAATATTTAATAGATGCAGCAGCTATTCTACATTTCAGAATGACTATATTTAGTCCTACTAGGAAAGCAGAAGTTTCACATTTCTTTTAATCAGGACATTTTTTGCAGATTAAGTAACACATTACTTTTATTTAAAGAAAGTAAGAAAGAGCTTTTTTTTGATTCTAAGCATTCCGTGTAATTAAGGACTCAAATTATAAACAAAATGATACATGCACACACATAGATTGGAAAAAGCCACTTAAATGGCCAAATCACAGAAAACCTCATATGAGCTAATTTACTATCACTTCCTGCTTTAAAATAGCCCAGAAATGGGGTGCTCTACTGAGGACAGTGAATAACAATTTATTTCCAGTGTGTATAAGCTAGCTTTGCAGTTTCAGGATGGTAACCAGACTTTTCCAGTACCTTCCATGGACTTTCATAGCTTTATTTTGTGTGATTGCAGATTAAAATAGCACAAGACCTGATTACATGAAAGCTGATACCAGAAGAGTGGTGGCACCATGGCTGCATGCAGTCCTGCATCCTCCTTCAACAGCAAAGGTCCAGTAGAGCTGCAGGACAGGGTGAGCAGAAAGTGGCAATTCCTTGCCATATTCACCCCATGTCCAGCCACATGAAGATCAGGAACTTCCTGAGTCTAAGACATATTTTAATAGGATTTTGAAATTTCTTTCATTCCTTTATTTGCCCCCTCCCTTTTTTTTTTTTTGCCTAATCATGTAAGCATTACCGAAATTCCACAGCAATGAGTTTCACAGATGGATTATGGACAATGTGGAAACACCACTTCTCAGTTTGTTTTTAATCCTCTGCCTAATAATTTTCTTTGCTGCCCTCATTCCTTGCTCTGGCTTTTGCTGATTCTGCTTAGGAGATTACTGTCACTATCTTTTCTCAGCTACTTCCCATTGGAAGTTCCCATTCCAACAAACCTGCACATATACTCAATCTGTGAACAGGTTCCATTAAAATTATCTGGTTCATCTTGGAAATGTTCATAAGCAATTTTTATTGCTTGTTTCGTTTTTGATTAATTTTTCCTTTGATTGTTTGCTTTAATTACATTTTTGTTTCATCACATTCAATGTTTGCTGACAGAACACATGCAGTTCTGCCAGCAAGTGTCCAGCTGCCATAAATGATTACAGGGAGGGAAAAGAAGGGACAAGTAACAGGGACAAGGAGTGGTTGGTAACTTTTCAACCAGATCAGCAACACATTCTTAACATGAATGCTCCCCAGGCCTCAGGAGTCACAGTGTCACCATGGTGTTGTGGCTTTATGTCTGCCATGCCACCAAGTGGAAATTTGCATGGAAACCCACTGGGATAGAAAAAGGAGTCTGTTAGTGGTTCTCTGCAGTTTGCTGGTTGGAAAGAGCATGGCAAACCTGGTTCCAGACTGGCAGGAGGGTTATGATGTGACTCTTCCTCCACAGCCCTTTACAAGCAAATGGAAACTCCTCACCTATCCTGGCTTCTGCTTTTGTTATTTTTAAATGATTTTGAGTTACCTATCTTTTTTTGGTCTTTTTTTTTTCTCTTTTTCAATGAGAATTTTACTTCAGAATTATCTCCACAGGCTGCAGTTACTTCCTAGCCTAAAATGTTAATAAATAATAGTTTACTTGCCATTGGAAAGGAAGGTTTGTCTGCTTACAATAAACAAGGTGACAGAAATGCCCTATAGAATCCTAACTGCCTGTCTGCAATTATGCTTCAGGTAACAACACCATCCAGATATCTTCCTCTTTTTCTATCAAAAATTGAAACAGAGGAACTGCAACATTTATTTCAGCTGTTAGACAGAGTAGTTTCCACTGGACTTAGCAGAGAACTCAATGTTCCCATCACTGGACTTGACATTCTTAACTCTGAGGACGTCACAGAAAGCTCTTTGCCCAGAGCACAGAGTATTGCAGGAGCTTCTCTGCAAACTGTCAGACCCTTGTTCCAAATTATCCAAAGCTTGCCAAGCCTTTGGGTATGTTGAATTATCCATCTTTGGTTCATCATCTATTCAAACTTTTGGGAACAGTGTGGGAGAATTATTTTCATTTCTGGGTAACAGAGTGTCTGGCTTGCATTTCACTTCTATTTGTGGCTGGTATTCATTTAATCATTTGAGTTTTCAGATGAGAAGTTGTTGCAGGATTTATAATTTGTCAGTAAGTGAGTATTTTATAAAGATTGGGATAGACATCTGATACTCAAATAACACAAAACCCCTTTTACTTGTTGGAATGACAAAAGCACTGACTGATTTAGCAACATTTTCTCAAGTCTTTCCTCAGAAAGTACTTTGTCTTTTTCTTCTTACTCTCATGTTTCATCTCGTGAGTTGCTGTTCCTCCTGCCAGCATCTGCTGGAACATAAATGATTCTAAACCAAGATGATCTGTCAGTTGAAAACAATACTAGGACATTTACTTTTACATATTTTGAATGAAAAGTTAGCTGTGTCTACCTTGAGGCATTTGGACAATATAAGCCAAATTAATGAAAAGGGTGAACTCAAATTTAGTTTGCTTTAGTTCAAGTCAATAAATTCCTGCAAAATAACTTTTATTCAGAATAAACTGGCTTTTCTTTGTCTGTATCCCTGTCCCATTCAGTTAGTTACTTTTTCTAATAAATCTTGGTTTTGTTCAGCTGGTGAGCCCACAGAGCAGCAGGGTCTGTCACTGGCCCCCAGTACTGCAGCAGCACCTCCCCTGCACCACAGCTTCCCTGAGTACCTGGCTAAACACCCCAGGTTTCTTCACTGGCAAAATATAAGGAGCCTGCAAGAGAAAGGGAGTATAAAGGTGCTTTCTTGCTATGTTTAACAATTAATTTGATTGCTTTCATTAGCTACTGTTGTTCACTTGATGAAAGTTGTGCATATCCAGGGCTGATTCAGTGGCTGCTGCAGTGGTATAAAGTACAGGAGGTGGAGGAGCCGGCCTGGGAAGATTCCCTTCCTGCACAAGGACAGCAGGGCTGTGCTGGCAGCAGAGTGAAAGCTCATTTGTCCCTTTCCCAGCACCAGGCAGCAGAAATTAAAAATGAGAAGAGTTGGCCAAGACGCTGTCCTCCAGTGGCAGCTGATTGCCAGGGAAGTTTGGAGTCTTGCAGCCTGGCAGAACTGAAGGGCAGCTTTACAGTCCCTGCCCTTTCTTCTCAACCTCATGTCATGTCAGAAGCCAACCAAAGCTCCATCCAGCCAAGGGATCAGGTTTGGTCTTGCATTACTTTTTCTAGGCTCCCTTTTCCCAGAGCTCTGTATTCAAATTTGTAAAAACAAAAAACTCAATGCTGCTGTTTTGGTTTTTAAAAGAGATTTCAGTGTTGCTAATATCTCATTTTTATAACCAATACTGCTGTTTGAAATGGTATAAAAACCAAAATGAAAAATTGTTCCTACTTAATATGTGAAATTTGAAAAATACTTTTTTCTTTTCATAAATCTCCTAAATTAAAACATTGTTTCATTAAAAAGATTTGTTTTCCTCAGTTTGGAGACACAATTAGGAATTTAATGATATTAGAATCCAGCTGTACTAAGTCCCATAGTTATTTTTTGATCTTTGATCCAAACACAATGTATGTTTTGAGTATAACTACATATAATTGTAATATTTCTTCATAATGTGATTTTCCAATAATTTTGAAGAAACTTTTTTACATACAACATGTTCTAAACTTCTGCCACTTTTACTGATTTTTATCCTCACTGTTAAAAAAATTATTCTTTAAATTGAAGAGTTGGGTACTATTAAGTGAGATCCTTGGAAATTTTCACATGATAGACTAATCCTTGGGAAGAATCCATTCTGTGTGGCCTAGATTTTCTCTTCTTATGGTAGTTTCTGTGAGTTGTGAGGTTATTAATACTCAACATTTTCCTAGATTTTCAAGAGATTTTCTTCTCAGTTATTTTGTTCTCAGATAATTGAGAAACATGGACATGAGGACTAAGAATTTTCGCCTGATTTTCTGGGATAGCCTGCATTTGGTGAACAGACCTAAGGCTGTCAGTAACCAATACCCCTGGGAGAACATTTAAAGCAGTTTTCTCCACACTCATGCCTGCACATGCTGCATTGCAATACAGCTGGGAAGGGATCAAGGCATACTCAGATGTACCCAGATAAAGATGTTAGAAAGCTTTATTCACAAGCATTTCCTCCCTAAATAACCTCAAATTGCAGATTATTCACCCAATGCAGCCTAACAGCAATGCTACTGCAATCACATACACCCTTCTCCACAAGGGTTGGCACCTCCATCCTAAATCCAGACACAGTTTAGCTCTGTAACAGGTCCCTCAGTCTAGAAGCACTACAGAATACTGAGTGCAAATCAGTGCTGAAAAATGACCTACAGAACATTATTTACATTTTGCAGTTGCTTCTTTTAGCTGCAGAGCACAGCTTCCCTAAGTGTGAGTCCCTTTCTGTCCTTAAGCAGAAATAATGTGGTGTAATTTTTCAATAAAACACCCCAAAATATTCAGAAGAACACCTCATCTTATGTAGACACATGCACAGTAATGAGAGAAATAAGCAGTATACATAAACTATGAGCCACAAAAACTGCAGGTGAAATGGTGCCTGTGCTTGGGGGACTCACAACTAAAAGGATGATGTTACCTGTCCAGTTTCACAACCCTACTTTGCTTTAGGACTGCCATTGCCCGTGAATGTAAAACCATCACTGTGCCCCAGACTGGGCACCTCAACAAAGCTGCTCTGGAAGCTTTCCAACAGTGGAAGGCCATCAAGCTGTATTTGCTCCTGAAAACCACACTCCAATGCAATGAACCTTGCAGACAGACCCCTGAGGGGGACAAGGGCTGTTCCTTGAGCACAGCATAAGGCTCTCCTTGGAAGTGAGTGAGCCTCAGAAGTGGAGGACTGGTTTTCACCCAATGCAAAGAGAACTGAGAACTTTCCCTGGCTTCACCCAGGGAAAGAGGTCAAGTATGGAGAGGTCTGTCTTTATTCAGGTTCTAACGAGTGGTTTGTAAAAAGGATGACAGCTAAAACATTCTCTTGCTAAGGCAAGTGATTCTTGCTTCACTCTCACATCACCCTCAAGGCACTTAAGGAGAAGACAGAGGTCCCTAAGGAAGTGCCTTCATTAGCTTGATGCAGCTGCTGTGCTTACACCAACCACCTCCTGCTGGGGCTGTCTGAGTGAGGCTGCTCCCTGTCCTCACAGAACTGCTACAGTCACCCAAGAAGCTGACAGGAGCAGACAGGGACTGCAGCAATCTGCAGAGAGTTTTGCAGATCTTCCAGCCAGTACATATCCAACTAGCTGGTTAATTGCCTCCAGCTGTGCCTGCTCTCTGTTTCAGTTGGCAACATGCATCCCTTATGAATTTGTTGAGAAATAAAATGCAGTTCCTTTCCTTCCTTCATCAAATCTACTCTGCTTGGAATTTTTTTGCTTTATGTGGCCAATTTTTGTAACCATAAGCCAAAGGTGAGTAAAAAGACCCATACACAGAGGACGTTCCATTTTGTGCACTTCTCTAGGCACAAGCCAAGTGCCCAGAGGGGGGAGATGAGCCCATAGAAAAGGGCTGCAGTAATTTCCTGCAGCTTCCAGATTCCCTAGCTTTGAGTCACAGTCATATCTTTCAGAATACTTTCATTTGCCCATATCTAGTTTAATTAGACTAAAGTAATGAAGTGTCCAGTCACTAAACCAGTTAATATTCACTGCAACATGAAGCAATAAATCAGTCTGGTGAATTACAGGAATGTATGGTAACCATCAGCTAAATTTTGGAAAAATCACAAGCTTTTGACCAAGTATTGTGCCTTTTATACAGGGTTCTCAAACAATTAACAAATCCCACAGTGGCTGTACCTTAAAATGACAAGAAACTTCAGCACAAGGGGTGCCACCTGCTTACAGTGACACAGCAAACCATGCAAGAGGTAGGGATCTCTCAGCAGCCCCAAATTTCTATCAGGTAATTTGTATCAAGACTTAACCTACACCCATGCCAGCGTGAGCACACAACCCACCTGTCCCCTGAGCTGAGCAGAGCCAGGGGAAGCACTGCCCCACACGGGAAATAAATTGGACCCTGCAGGCACAAGGATCCTGCAGGATCTGGAGTCACGCTTTCCCTGAGCCATTTCTTTCCACATGGGGAAGAAAAAGGACTGGCAGTGACAGGAGAATAACAGCCTCTCTGCTAGAATACATTCAACCAGCAGTGCCAACAAAGAGGGAAAGGTTCCTAGTTTTCTGTTTGTGATTACACTGTTTTGTCATTGCTGTCAGGATGTGCCTATGCAATATGTGCCTCTCTGATGTCTTGTGCCTGTGTTTCATTTTTAGTTGAGTGGGATGTACAGTAATTAGCCACTTATTCTCCTTGTCTATTCTCTGCATTCTGTTTCGTTTCCTTCACTTACAGGATTTTTGGCAAGCCTTGGGCCTTATTGGCAACTCCTTCCCTTCTCCCCTTCTGAACCTCCTCTGTTGCTTTTCTTCTCACTGCTTGGGAGATGGCAGTTTATATATTTGTACACAGGAGTGAATGTGCTAATATGCTCCAAATATGGACTGTGCAATCAAATTATCATGAGTTTGGTGGAGTGCTTTTCTCGATTATTTCCTCCAAAAATATAACATTCCAATTGCAACAATTTACAGCCAACAAAATATTGTTTGAATCAAACATATGTGGGGAAGTTGAGGGTTTTGTAATTCAAGATGGAAAAATTTGCTCCTGTTCTTTTTTTTTTTTCCTCCCTTTCATTATGAGTTGTTGCCTTTGGGTGGATTTTTGCTTTGAGAGTGCAAGTTGCTCTCATTGACATTACCAGGACTTCTATGAGAATAAAGAGTGGAAAATGAATAGCTTTCAGAGGCTTCAGGTTGATGGAACAATTTCATCTCTTCTGTTAATGCTTTACAACACTCCATGAGTTTTTATCTCATATCAGAAGTTTTACAGCTGTAGGGACTCATTTGAAGATCCTCTTTTGAGTTTTCTTTTGCAGGAACATTTTCCAATTAGCAAAAATAAATGGCACAGATTCAAATCCAAAACAAGCTAAGAAAAACTAATAATTTTTCATTGGCATTTTATTTTTTATTTGTAGCTTTCTAAAATATATAAATATGTTTTCATATTTAATAAATGGAGCTCTACAGTTTTGCATGTGATAAGTGAAGAAATAACTCTTTTATTACTGCAAGAAAATTCATAATGTAATACTTCAGATATGTTTGAAAAATCCAGACCAGTCAATGATTCTCCTCCTTACTTAAAAAGTAATTTAACTGAGATGTGGAAATTAAGCAAAAGTCTTCTCCTAGAGTCCTTTTCTCACAGTTATTGCTTTGGAAATACACTTTATTATCAGGACCTGCTTTTTGTTTCTTTACATTCATATGAATATAAATTCAGTTGAATCAATTCAGTTGCTTCTGATGAAACCCATGTATAAAATATATATTTGAGCACATACGTATGAATATATAATATTCCTACATATTTATTTATTTTGCTGAAACCAGACTTGGGACCACTCAGTGGAAGAAATGCTGACTGGCAGTGGCTTGACTGTGTCTCAAGAATAAAACCAATCTGTATGACTTTGCAAAATGTTTCCTTGCTCTACTAAGATATTCCTAAATTAGGATATAAAGATGAAATGGAATTTGAAGAACTTGTCTGAGAACAGTCAGAAATGTTTCAGCCATGCTATCCCAGCTCACAAGGAAGGTGTCAGACATGGGATTATTCAGGAGAAATCCTGCTACTCTTGAGAGACCCAGAGCAAGGACTGTGTCCTGTGCCCCTGCATGTGAGATCAAGAGAGTAGAACCCAACTGCAGGTGAATTTTATCTGCCCAGAGAGCAGAGATGGCACAAGATGGAACAGAGCAGCAAATGCTCTCATTACAAATAAATTCCCAATGAGCTAGAATGAAGATGTGCAGCAGCAACACATATCTATGATAGCTAGAACTCAGCTTTATGCAGCTTAAGAGAACAGTAATTGATCTCTGTAACCCTTCTTTGTAACCAGCCACTGGAGGGATCCTGCAGCTTGTCACCTGGGCTGTGGGCTGCAGTGGGGGCTGACACCTGCTCACCCAGCAGAGCTGAGCAGTTGTGCAGCAGCTGTGGCTGCGCAGCTACACACACACAGAGCAGCCCTGCCACAGCACTGTGCTGATCATTCCTCCCTGGGACGTGTGGCAGGCTAACAAGAAGCACTGCATCCATCATTTTCTGCAGCTTGACATCATTTATTCTTTAAGATGCAGGAGAGGCTGTCTGGATACTCCAGCATTTTGAACTGCTGGTCCTTAGGGCCTTATGAAGCAGCTCTTACATTTTGCACTAATCTCTTTTCTTCCTCAGTACTATACATTTTAAAGAGATGCCATATGGCACTTAAACAGACAAATCATATGGTGTTTTGCCCTTTCTTTCTAATTCTGTTGGCTTTACATTTCTCAAGTTGCATTCCCAGTTGATGAACAATGTCCTTAACCTCTTGAGTGGTCCTGGACGTCCACTAGACAGACCAATATGATACTTGTGCTGACTTCTAATATATACTGGATGTCAACAATGTTACTGCCATTCACTTCAGGAGCTGATTTGCATCTAAGCATAACATCAGGGACTCTATTGTGGCACCTAAGAGTAAACTGAAAATACAGCACAGCTGCTACCAAGGTGTGCCTGAGCCTTTGCTTCCCTGGCATCCAGTTCCCAGACAGACAACAGTCAGGAGCCATGGTGTTAAATGGCCAAAACTGCCTAAGTAGGATTGAACTCTGAAACATAAAGTGCCCTTCCCATTGATGAAACCCTGCTCAGATTCATTTTTCTTTCAAAAGGAGGTAAGTAACAACTGTTTCTGTGAGCCTCTTTTTATTGTTTAAGGAACAGAGCGACATTGGTTTTATGAGGTTAAAGTCCCTTTTTATATGAGTAATTTGTGTTTCATGAAATGGAGAGATCAGTACCACGAGGTAGTATAGCAGATACTGTTAGAATCTAGAGAGGCTTTTCATTTATTTGGGGTATCACACATGGTCATAGATCCCTCATGGTCTCTTGTCACATAAGACAGAGCACAAAATGAATGGCAAAAGGAACAGGTTGAATTCACAATCTTTTCTTTTTTCTCCTCGGTGTACAAAACAAGCCCATCATATATCCTGAGAATGAAAATGGTGTTAGTGTCCTGTCCACTTAATACTTAGCACAGTAAAATGTCACATAAAAGCATGACACCCACTTGTGCCTGTGTATGTTTATCTATAGAAATGAGACCTAAGAACACACACACAAGCATCACTTGCATAGCAAAATAATGGTAAATGCTCATCTGTAGAAATGACTGGATACAAAAGCAGTTGCAAGTGTTTATGCAGTACAAACATGGAGGTGAAGTTAAAACACCTTTGAAAATCTGACCCATATTATTGGCAGTAATAAGTAAATCCTCCCTCTAAAGATAAAAGAGAAAGTATCCTCATTATTTAGTCAGACCTTCACACCATGAAGACCTAAACACAGAGGGGTTATCAAAGTGCCCTTAGAATAATAAAATCAAGCACTGACAGGCCAAGAGACAAAGTTTTAAAGTGGAGGCCCCCTGACAAGGCTCTGCTTTACTCTCAGGCTGGCTGCTCTGATTACCACATCTGACTGCTGGCAGAGATACAATGCTGGATATTCATTAGTGGAAACTGCTGTCCTAGCAAGAACATTACTGGAATTATGTCAATTAATACCAGCTGAAAACATGTCCTACAATTTTTTAAATACAGAAAAACCACCAAGAGATTGATAAAGCTTGAAGGTAGGGTTCTGAGGTGCAGATGGCTCCCACTGGCTGCCTGTCAGGGTGCAGGTGAGCCAGGGGCCACCCACTCCCTGCCCTGAGCCCAAACCAAGCAGAGCAGCTCCAGTGTTCAGCCCCTTGCAGCTGCTGCCCCGTGGGGATCACACCCCAGGAGTCAGGGGAGAGCTGAGGAACGTGGAGCAGTGCTGAAAATGGAAAGCATTCCCTGGAAATCCAAGGCCTGTTTTCTCTCCTTCCTTGGAGTACAATTTCAGCATCCCTCGTGGAGCAGGGACCAAAGGTCCCTCCCTACAGGACCCACAGGCTGTGGGTGAGCAGGGCTGGGAAACACAGGCTGGGCTGTGGCTTTGGGGGTGCAGGCAGGGCTTCAGTGACACTGCTGCTGGCTGGGTGGGTGTGAAACCAGAAGGATCCATTTCTCAAGCAATTAAATTATGTTTCTTTATGGGCTACAGCAACTGTTGTTGGATTACAAATTACTCTGGAGACTGGTATTTAAAAATGGGATTACTTTAAACAGATATCATTTGTAATACACTGTTCACAAATATAATGGAAATAAACTAATGTTTGCAGTCTTAATTTACTTTTGAAAGTTACAAATGTCTTTTCTTTCCCCTCTTTCCCCAGAGAAAATATTAACTTTCTTTGGTCTTATTAGGGAGTGTTACCAGTCCTGTCACACCAGCTTGGGACTTAAATCTGGCAAACTTTTCTCACTTGATTATCTCTTATATGATAACTAACATGGAGATTTTCAAAGGCAGACAAATTTTCCATGTTTCATATTTAAACATTTGAATTAGTGTCTTTTTTTATTTTTTATTTGAAGTTATATGCAAATTGAAATGAGACCACCTATTCCCATGTCTAAATGTAGACTTAGGTGTCTGGCATCTGAGAGTCATGGACTCCACTGCATGCACAGAATTTAATCTAAAATAATTCCTTTGTGAGACATACAGAGACCTTAAAGTGCTCTTTGGTGCTAGCAGAGGTGTTCTGGATTTCATCTGGCATCACCTGGTATTCAGACAATAGAACGTAATTTAAAAATTTTTATAACTTACCAGGTTCACTTGGTCTTGGTACAAAAATCAAAAAAATACACAGAAAGAAATAATTTGAAGATAAACCAACAAATATTTAATGCCAGCAGTTTTCAACTACTCAGTACTGACTTTGCCCATACCAAATTAAAACTGGGCCAGGAGATTCCCAGACACAGACATTCAAGAGTATTTCTATATTTACATGTTCATCCCAATTTTGAGGAGCTGCACTTCTTAAGTTTTTCTTTGCTTACCATGGAGTTCAGTTCAAGCTCTGATAAATCTACAAAAATCAATATTGAGTGTATGTGTTATGTGACAGTTCCATCTAAAAGTATCTGGTGGAGAATATGGGCCAGATACAATAGAGCAGCCAAGCACATGTAATTTACCCAACAAACATAAAGCACTCCCACATTGATTTTTGCAGTTTTGTAGCCCCTAGTCACAGAGCAAAGAAAAAATGGCTTACTCATGGAGTGTGCCAGTACTTGAGGCTACATCATGTTTGTCTTAGAGCCTCTGATTTGGGTTGTCTTTTTGTTACCTTTGTTGATGGATTTTTTAGGTCATTTAATATGTTCTCCTTTCTAAAGTATCTACTTCTATGGCAAAGAAAATAAAATACATTTTCTAAATTGTTCTGATCCGTTGATTACTTTTCTCAGAGTTAGAGTGTACAAATGGAAAATTGCAACATTTTAACAGTTTCTAAATGCAATTATTTAAGTGAGTATGAAGAGAAAATTGTATATAAATAAGGGGATAAGCTTTCAGCAATGTATTAGTGTACTTCACACAATAGCTGGTATAAAGAGATTCCAAAATCATATGTGAAAATACAAATACATTTTAAAGGGACATTTAAAAAATGACGTGCATAATTATTTGCATAGTATAAAATATCTATGTATATGTACTATAATATGTAATTTAAAATGTTGTCAAATCATAAAATGATAATAATTACACATACATATATACACGTATGTGTCTTCATCCTTCAGAAATAATATTTCTTCATCATTCAGAAATAATAAATCCATAGGTTCTCAATGTATATTAAAATAATATTCTATTCATGAACGTCTGCTATATTAACCAATAAAATTTTTAAAAAACAGAAATTCAGTCATAGATTCTATCTGCATCTGGAGCTAGGTGGCAGGCTACAATATATGTCCAGATTAAAAACTTGAAACCCCAACTTAATAAAAAACCCTACAGGATTTAAGCATGTTGCATGTCTAGAGCTTTTTTCCATTTTATTTACTCATAAGTATCATTAATACCAAAGATCGAAAACCTTTGGTGTCATGTATGTCACTCTCTCTCTTCAAGTCTTTAGTAGTTGTATGCTTATCTATTTCAGTCAAATGTATTTCTTATCGAAAAAAAAGGAGTGAGCAACCTGACAATACAGTGTTATCGAATTTTTTCAGCTGAGACCCACATGTCATTCAGCATTCAGACATGCTTGTGCTTGATTGATGGATGGGTTTGTGACAAATAAAACTAGGATCAAGAGCTTTGCACCTTTTCCCCCATCAGGAACCAGAGTAAAGCATAACTCTATAACAATGGTGGGATTAGGGATGCATTAGCTCTCCATCGACCAAAACCACCCATTCCCATCAATACTTCGCACTTAATAACCTGAAGCTATGATAAGAAAACAAAAGAAGGAGAAAGGGACAGGAGAAAACAAATCAATAGAAGAAGGGAATGTCTGAAAGATGCACTGTCCAAATGAAGAAAAATTTTTGCTGAATTGCTAGGATAATGCCCCTTGACAAGAGAACAATGTACTGTCAAGGTTTATCAGCCAGGAGGCCTTTTGGCACAGTGTTTAGCACAGGTTGGGCATTTGAGTGGTGGCACTTACTGTAGATGTAAAATACATAATGCCAACATGCAGACAATAACCATTCATTTTTGGTTTGTGTGAGCAGTTTGGATACCCATAAGGAGCACAACTCCTTCTCCAGGTGTCCTGAAACAGATGCCACGAGCACAAGGAGTGATCCTGCCCCCTGAAGTGCACGTGATCAGTGCTGGGCTGATGCTTCTGACTAAAACTTTGTGTTCAGAATAAGATTAATTTCTACTTGCAAATATATATTTCTATCTTTATTATTAATTTATATCTTACCTCTTCCTACAAACTAACCAGGAAGACCTGATTTAAAAGATCAGTAGATTCTATGTAGCTTCTTGTTTAAAACTGGATTTTGGGAACTAGCATTAAGACTAGAAGTAAAAGAAAAGTGTTCCTCAGCCTTTCTCCTCTTCTGGATCAAAGTAAGAGGAAACATATTTCTTAAAATATTTGAGGCTTACTTAGGAAGATAATGAAGTATCCAAGAAACAGCTTATAGAACACATCTTAATACAGAAACTGGAACACATCTTAATACAGAAATTGCTCCCTGTTTTGCAAGACTTGATGCTTGAACTTGATTCTTATGTGGGAACAGCTAGGAAATGCTTATGTGGGAGCAACTAGGAAATAAGTTTCTCCAAAGCTGTGCTTCAGGTGCTGGAGGAGGGGAGATCTACTGATTTTAAGCAGGAATGTGGTGGATCAATGTTGTTCACATTCAGTCTTTTACTCAATCAGGTGACTCATTTTCAGGTAAGCCTGATATACAGGAAAAGTTCTAATATCTGAGATAGTAAACAATGATATTTAAGTTCTAATTCAATGAAAAGTAACAGAAAAGATTTTAAAGTGTTTCCTCTAGAAAAGGTTTTTAAAGTCCACTCACAGCTACAAGATTTTACCCACTACAACAATATGCATATGTTTTAATATCTCCACATTAAATGTGCACTAGAAAGGGCTGAAAGGACCAGCAGTAAAAGCCCAGGATTATAGAATAGTCAATAGGTGCTGTGCCGCTCTCTCTGCCACACTCCTCCCTTGTCACATATGGAAAGTCATGGAATCTCAGCTTCCCTGTGTGTAAATGATGGTTCTGATTTACAGCTCCAGCAGAGCCCATTCATTCCCTGTGGTCACAGCCTGTCCTACAAAGTAGAACCAATAATGAATTAAAGGAAGAGCCTGAAGAAACAAGCATGTTCCTGCAAGTCAATACACTCTTTACAAGTTCCTTGATGACTACCTGAAGTTACTGAAAGGGTACAGAATTAACTAAAAAGCACTACAGTGGCTGGTGCAGAAGCTGAAATGCATTCACATGAAGTGAGATAAGGATGGCAGGCACAGGAATATTTTCAAGACATGCTAGAAGGTACTCAGAGGAACGAAGAGGAAGAATAACTATGAAAGGAAATAGCTAACAGTGACTTTTTCAATTCAGTGTATATGACAGGAGTAGAGTGAAATGCAGCATAACATGTACAGAAGTAAAGGATGGAAATAAATTTATAAAACATGCAAGAACTGCAAAAGTGATAAATGAGGAAGTTTTCAGAAGGAAAACCTTTCCTTTTTTTTTTTTTTTTTTACTGCTGCTTTTATCATTTTAGACTTATGTTGCATTGCCCTGTGAAAAATGAAAAAGGTGTTACTGTCCTGTGGAGTAACCACCACAATCTCTGCTATTCTGGTTTGATGGTATTGTCACTGTCAATCCACACTCTCACAGGGCCTGTGACTTACTGTGATGAACAGCCTGAAATTCAGCATGTCCAAGTTACCCCAGCTCTGATAACACAAGGGATGACACAGAAGCACATTTCTCATTTCCTTAAAATCTTTCTGAATATTAGAGGGTCTGTCCAAATGGAGGTGACAGAAGCTTTCAGATCTGCCAAAACTGAAAATATTATTATCATGAGGAGCAGCTGAGTGACTGATTCATCATAGCATGCACTTTAGAGTGGTAAAAGTTATTTCAGTACTATTCTGTATAACAGGACTCATTCTGATGAGTTCATTAGTTATAAAATGAAGTGCTAAGGGAAACCCTTTTATTTCATTTCACTACACTTCTAAACTAAATGTACCACTCTACTTTTATTAAATTATCAAAAACCCGTTTGCATTGTTTCTACTGGACAGATCAAAGTATCTGAAGTCTCTCATTCACACACAATCTTATAGGTAACTGCCCATAACTAAAATATATCAAAATATATTCTTTAAAAGTTCTCAAAAACAGTAACTTTCCATTCCAAAAATGAATGACATAAATTTGGCAAGCCCACATAATGTAATTCACACAAAATCAAGCAGCAAATCCCAGTTTTAGGTGCAAATATCAAAGCTATTTTAACTACAGAGCATCCCAAGCACTTGCATAATTAATTACTTATTTATTTCTTACCAGAAATAATAATGATCTGATCAAGATATCAGCAGTTTCAATCAGCCAGTTATTTCCTAACTAATTTTGGGAAGGGAGTGAATGAGCAAGATTGAACAATAAATACTCCAATTCTGCAGTGAGCTGTGTGGCACGCAAGGAGCAGCGAGGAAGCTCTGTGTGTGTGTGTGTGTGTTCCAGGAGGATGCAGAGGCAAGAAGATATTTTGGCACAGCATGGTGATGGTACCCAGACCTCCTCCCAGTGACCAGGCTCAACTGGGGATCATTTGCTTTTTGGTGCTGTGTTCTTTCATTTCTTTTCTTCCTAATAACTCTCAAGTTAGAAATGACTATGGATTGGAGAATAATTCCTATGGTGGTAACTGAAGATTTTAATCTATGGTTGCTCCTGGCATGGGAGTAAAACTTCCAGAGAATTAAGTAACTACCCTTCTTTAGGATTTTAAACCTAGAGCTACAGACCAATTTTCCTTAAAAGCATGAATGACTGGGCTAGGCCAAGCTTCTGCTCTCCCCAGTGATTGCAACACCTTTTTCTTCCTGTTTTAATTTATTTTTTATAAACCAGGTGAAAGATGCTTCTAAATCCATGCTTTGCCTATTTGCTTAAAAAGCCCGTACAATCTTAGCATCATTTCCCTTCAAATCTAGATACCACACCAGGCTTGCAAGACACTCCACAAAGAATTGATTTCTAATTCTAATGATCTCTGATCAGCTTGTTGAGGTATGAGAAAACAAAACCCCAAAGGTTTTCTCCCCCATAATAAAGTATGAGTAACCCTTTTAAAAAACAGCACACTTGTGTCAACACTGAATTCAGTGAGAGAGAATGGTGTTTTGTCGCACTTCAGCCTCAAGAAATATAAGGTCAGGTTTTGAGTATTATGCTTAAATATGCATTGATGTAATTAATGTAAACATTTGACATTGATCAGTGATCCATTGGGTACCATCCCTATTTTATTTATAGGTCTATAGCTTATGCATGACTTCAGCTCTCATGTACAGTTCATAAACTGCAGAGCATTTACCAAAAATTAATGGGCTTTCTTCCCACCTACATATCTCATTACCTTTATCAGGTATATACAGGGATATTGTCTGATGTCAAAATCAGCAACTCCCCTCTTAATTGCACAGATATGCATGGGCAATTTCTTTTTATTCAACTATTCCAAACACCCCAAGAAACAATTCTGGGGAAGTTGGCAAGTCAATATATTTATATCAAAACATTATGTGTGCACTTTTTAAAGCAGATCACTAAAATTTATTCCTTGTGATCAAAATGTAGAATCCAAACCAACATTTGGATGGCCACAAGAAGGTCCACCAGCTTATGAAGACTTTGCCAGTTAGATCTTCAAGTCCTCACTTTGGAATCAATTCTTTTTCTTTGGTGGAACTAAATGCATATGCTCCAGAGGGTTTGCCCAACTTCTGAAGGACATGTGCCTATAATAGGCCTTTCTCATCTCTGTCTTGTTAACAAGTATATAAATAAGAGAAGGCTTCAGTAATTGGCTCAGAGTTACTAATGAATTAATTAACTTCAGTCTATTTTACCTAACCTTTAATAATAAGAATCTTTTTTTGGTCTAGCAATAGGTCTGACAGGCTGAAAAAACAGACATGCAGCAAAGCTCTTGAAAATTAATGAGAAACGAGGAAAGAATCAATGTACATTCTGCTTGCAGAGAACTGACACAAAAAAGACACAATAAACCATGAACAAACACAGTCAGTTTAAAAAATAGGTTAGAAAAAGTGGGCAAATTCAATTATAGAAGTAATTAGAAGATATAGGGCAAGGCTGCCTTTTGGGACTGTGCCAGAAAACATGAATTAATAAGAGTGAATAGAAAGCGCCCATGTAGTAATTAAGAGGCAATCACCTATGGCAATGAATACCTGAAAACAGGCTGCAAACTATTAATTCAGTGATCAAAAATATTTTTAGATGATTAATATGGCAAATTTGTTTTAAAAGACTAATTTCTGGAAAGATATCAAGACAATAGCACATTATTTGTTCCTCTGGCATTTATATAGCTAATTAAATTTTATAATTTGCAACAACATTAAGCATTAACTGAAAACAGTAAAAGCAATATTTCCTCCAATAATTCTTTATTATAGTGTCTTCAAAATCTGTGAGTTAAGACTACCTTAACTTTTTTTAAAGAAAATTCAAGTGTTCTGAGCCGATTGCTTTATTTATTTGAATGATTTTTGTTGTTGTTTATTAGAAAGACACCATGCATGAATTTTACATAATAATTTTCAGCCACTTTAAAACAGGTACTGAAACAATGTGATTATAATTCGAAGAACTATAAACAGAATTCTTTGATACTCAAATAAGCCATCACAGATGTAAATG
The DNA here is from genome assembly GCF_037042795.1 of Molothrus aeneus. Classification (NCBI taxonomy): domain Eukaryota; kingdom Metazoa; phylum Chordata; class Aves; order Passeriformes; family Icteridae; genus Molothrus; species Molothrus aeneus. The sequence goes on from NC_089655.1 coordinate 18,302,775, forward strand.
CATGGCCAAGAAAGATTTTTTTTTTTCATTAGAGCATGTTCCTCTCCTTCAGATACAAAAAATGAGCAAGTTACAGTCAAGGTGTGCAATATCAGTCAGGAAAAAAAAAGATCTAAAACTCTGGTAACAGGTTATTTATTCTTCAGTAAATCAAGTAAGGGTTAATTTATTTTCTCAATTGTAAAACCAGACTAATTTCTCTAAATTCAATGTTTTTCATTGCCATTTCTATTTGCATGCTGAAAGCTCACCATCTCCTCAGTTGTGCTAATGTATCTGTTCTGATACTGTAAAAGAGGCTTTGGAACTGGTCAGGATCTAGAGCTGTCTCAACCAGCACTGGTCATGTCCTTTCCAGCTTGCTGGCCCTCATCACTGGGTCATAGAACCATAGAATGTTAAGGGCTTTGGATGGACTTTAAAGATCATCTACTCCCACACCCCCTGGCATGGACAGGGACACCTCCCACTGGATCAGGTTGCTCAATTGCTCAAGGCCTTTTCCAATCCATCTTTAAACTCATGCCAGGCCTGGGGCATCCACAACCTCCCTGAGCAACCTGTTCCAATGTCTTACCACTCTCACAATAAAAAATTTCATCATAACATTTAGCTAAAATTTCCCCTCTTTCAATTTGCATCCATTACTTCTTGTCCTGTCACTACAGGTCCTGATGAAGAGTCCCTCTCTGGCTTCCCTGTAGCCCCTTCAGATCCTGGAAGATTTGTGCTCCACACAATTTTCTCCAGGCTGAACAGCCCCAACTTTCTCAGCCTTTGTAGGTCGCACCCCTTGAACCCATTCTGTCATGGTGACCATTCTTGCCATCTGTCTTTCCACCTTTTCTGTTCTTTCTCAGCTGAGAAGGCTGGCACTGCTCAAAATATTCAAGCTGTAGGTGTACTATGGATTTATATGCTCTCGTAATGATGGCTTTCATTTTGTTCTCTGCTCAAAATTTTGGTTCGGCTGTTCTTGACGTGACAGTTTTGCAGAGCTATCCATTTACTTCAAGATCTCATTTCTGAGAAGTGATGGTTAGTTCTCAACCCATCACTTTATATGTAAAGATAGACTTATTTTTCCTGTGTGCATTTGTCTGCACTGAATATCTTTTTTTTCTTCCCATTATTGCCAGCATTATAAGATCTTTCTCAACATACCATAGCTGGCTTTTCTCTTAACTTTTCTGAGTAACTTGGTACCATCAGCAGATTTTCCCTCAATATTCACTTTTATATTTTCAGACCACATATGAATATGTTGAATAGCACAGATCTCCACAGGGTTTTCAGTGATGACCTACCTCCACTGTAAGCACTGACCATTTAATTCTGTACTCTGCTCTCTATGCCAACTAGTTATTTATTGATGTGAGCATCTTCCTTTTTTTTTTCAAGAATATTTTATTTTCTTAAAGGCTTTTGGGAATGAACTTTGTTAAACCCCTTTTGAACACCCAAGCAGGTGATCTCAGCTGGGTCTCCTGGGTTCTCCTACTTGTGGATACCTTCAGAGAATTTGAATACACAATTAGGCCAGGACTTCTCTTTTAAAACTTACACACAAAACTTCATAATATGACACAATTATTCAGATTACACGATTTCTATTATTTTTTATAATTTCTACTTATTTTCCCAGCACAGATGTCAGGTTTACTGGCATGCAGCCTCCTGGATCTGCCTGAATGTCGTTCTAAAATCTGTTACTTTATTAGTCAGATTTCAGTCCTCTGGCTCAAAATTATTTGAGCTAAGAAGCTGTACACCACAATCACCTGTTTCTCTCCTGAATTTCTTTAGAATTTTCAGGTGAATGTCTCTACTCCTGATGAGTTTTTATAGCTTGTTTTGTTCATTTACTCTATAAACTATTTATGGACGCTTCCATTTGAAGCAAATCCTAAAATGTATTCAATAAATTAGGATTCTGGGATGGGATTCTCACCAGCCTCCCCCATGGTAAGCACAGGTGCAAAAAAATCACAGCTTTTCTGCTGTGGCTTTATATTTTTTGAATGTTCCTTTCACGCCTCGAGCATCTTAGAGATTTTCTGTCAGTAATCACGCTCCTGATGTGTTTGAAGAGAAAGGATATTATTACTTTTTATTCCTTAAGTTGATTTTCAACTTCTTTTGAGCACTGTTTGTTGAATTACTTGTTATCTAGATTGACTCAAGGCTCTGGCTTACCATGCAGCCCTAAAAGCAATGCACCATAGGAGGTGCAACTTCTTGGTAGGCTTGAACTTTCCTAGGTCTGAGTTACCATCTAGCAGAAGGCCACCTTTTGTTGTCACATGCTGGCACCAATGCTCAGCTATACTGAGAGTTAATCAGGCTGAAAACTGTCCATTGTAAGAAACTTCTCCGACCACACAGTCCCACCAGACTTGTGCTATTTCAGAGAGAAGGGAATACAGAGATAAAGCTCATGGTGTAACTGGTATTTTAACACCAAAGAATATTTAGATTAACTTGATTTTGAAGCTCTATCTAGGGAGCAAAGCTGGGCCATAGACCAGAAATGAGTGGGTGGGTGGGAGTGGTGAGGTGAGGACACCTAAGACTGCTGCCAAATCCCCCTTCTCATCAAACTACATGCTGAGTGTAAAGCAGAATTCTGACACTCAGGGGCTTAAGATAATCAATTACAATAATCAAAGTTAAGCCTTTTCTAAAGGGGTATTTAGGAAAATTTGCAGGGTGTATTTTCCCTGCCCAGTGAAGCTATGTCTTGATTTTCAGATTTACAAGTTAATTTATTGGAAGAGTAGGAGGGGAGAAAAACTGGGGACTGGGGAACGTTCAACACCGTTACTAAAATACAGAAAGCTTGGGGGGTATTTAATCCCCATCCTGCATTTCTGTCATCAGCTAAACATTGTTCCCCATTGTGCACACAAGGAGAACTGCAAAGCTGACCCAGCAGATTGAGATGAAAAGATTAGAAGCAGAAATTAAAGTCTCCTGGAGAGATTGTTCAGCTATTATACACTGATAAATTTTTCATGGATTTCCCGACATTTTAAAAAATCATATTAATCTGAACTCAGGTGGTTTAAAAGCATTCCTCTGATTGTCAGTATTTCCCTCTGATTGCCTAGTAGGAACACTCTGGTAGACAAACCCATTCCTAGTTTAGCTAAAGAGGAAGATTTACTCAAAAAAGATACAGAGATTTCAGCATTCAAACTATTTGCCCAGGCTATTTCTGCTTCAGTTTCTGACCTGTCCTTCATTCAGATATGGAAAGAAAGTTGTGAGCTCAGGACATAAATGCCTGGTACTGTGAGAACAGAAAATGGCTGCACTGGGTGAGGCCAAGCATCCCTCTGGCCAGGCACTGTCTCATTCAGCAGCCAGCAGTGAGTGCCTGTGGAGGACAGAAGAGGAAAGTAGTAACATTTCCCCCAAAAACTCTTCCAGCCTCCACCAATCTGAGTCTCAAAGACTACTCCAGCCCAATGAGGTTCATGTGTATTTTTAACCTCTTTGGATTTCCCTTTTGGGAACTTGTTCAAGCTTCCCTTGAACCCCATAGATGCGTTAAACTCTGACAGTACCCTGTGGCTACTTAATTATGTTATGTTTAAAGATCTGCTTTTGCTTTTTTTCCAGCTGCCACATCTGTCATCCTGCCTTCATTTCTTGTCCTGGCAAAGACTGTGCACAAACCGCGTGAGGGAACCTCTTTGTGTAGGGTGCTTTAGTCCAGATACCTTCATCATCTCTCCCATCAGTCTCCTTTTCTAGGCATACAAAGGGTCTACTTTGCTTAGTTTCTTTTTAATGGAAATCTCTTCCTGTGATCATCCTTGTTGCCCTTTTGTGAAGCTTTTGAAAAGGTAGGGGCAGACAATATGCAAGATGTGGGTGTGCCATGTATTTATATGCTGGCATAAATATTCTGTACTTATCTTCTCTCCCCTTCCTATTTATTCCTAATATTCAATGAACATCACTAACGACTAAGCAGATTCTTTCATGGCCCTGTCTTTTATCATCCCAAGACCTCATCCCTTGGTGGTAAGATGGCTGAAAGCCCATAATTTTATCTGCAAAGTTTTGATTATTCCCAGATGCATCACTTGAACACTTATCTAAGCTGAATTTCATGGGATAGTTAAGGAGTATTCATTGAGTTTCATAAGATCCTTCAGCCAGTCCTGCTAAGTGTCCTCAGTTTTATTGTCCTGAAAATCTGGCATCATCAACACACTGCCACCTAACCAGTCATCCTCTTTTCACTTTCCTCATGAATCAAAGAAGGAAGTTTTCTCATCTCTAGGCATAACCTCCTCTCTCAAATCGAGATCCCAATATGTCTTTCTCCACAGTGCTGCCTCCTTCATTTCATCTTGACAACTCCTCACCAGAGAGACAATAGGCAGTTTTGAATCTCTGTGTCTTTTAACAACACCCAAGTATTTTGGGCTCTGATGGATGTAACACACTAGACAAAAAGGTTCTCACATCACCTTTCTTAGAAGGATGCCAGTCAGAACTCTCCAGTTTTCTTGGCACTGCACACACAGTACAGTGCTTAGAATCCAATTCTCTGTGCAATTCAACATCTGAGGTCAGTGACAAACACAGCTTTCAAAGAAGGGTACATTTGAATCCACTCTTCTTGTCAGATGAATAACAACAGTAAAGTGATACATCTCTAACAAAACCCCCTAATAAAGGTTTTAAAGCATGGTGATCATGGGAATTATCTTGAGAGAACATGCAAAGTACAATCCAACTTAATCTAATTAGGGTTTTAACACACAAAAGTTAACACCTCTCCTGGCATTTATAGTTGATAAGTTAAATATTCTTTAAAAAAAAGAAAAAGGAAATTTTGAAATGCTTTGGTAAGTTTGGAACTGAAAAGTTTCACTTCCAGCACAATGTTTCTGAAATTTTTAAAACAACTTACTAAACATTTTTAGGAAAAAAAATCTGCTTGAAAATGGAATTTTAATAATGAGAAATAATAGCATCTTTGAGATTTTTTTTCCATTAAAAAGTATGAAAGACAAATTGAAAACATAAAAAGTGCTGTTTTGCTGAAATACCCGTGTCTGCCTTTGAGGTAACTGGCAGAATCGATCAGGAATTAATTCTCTCTTTAGTCCTCATCAGCATATTTACTTTTACAGATACACAGAACCTTGCAGAAGCCTGGGGTTACTTTTTGTTTCCTCTAGTCAGTGCCACCTTTTAGCTCTCTCCTCGATTCAGAAACTGTCATGAGGAAATCTCCAATGAGTAAGGGATGGCTAGCAGCAAGGAGTATTACACTGAGGAAGCTGAAGAACTACACAATTTGGAAAGAGAAAATCTATAGGACTGAACTGAGAAGATAACTACAGAAAGAAACAGAAAGAAATAACAATCAACTGAGCAACTAACACAGTAAAGAAAAATTTTAATAATTACTCCAGGAAGAGTGAAATGGGAGTGAGGAAGAGGCCACCTCTACCATCCATGTCTCCATGAAAGTGCAAATAACTCATCATAGACAAAGAAAAGGGCTGCCAGGGACTCTGAGTGGTCATGCTGTTTATTATTTCTCAGCCTGTGATCAGTGGATTAGCTGAGGGTACATGAAATACGTGAGATACCAGAAGATGACTTACAAAAAATTGCAAATCTTCCATATCTTGTTGTAATTTATATTATTTGTGGTAGCCATCTCCTTACAGCTGAGTCTTTCAAAAGTAAAGTACTATATGTTGCAGGTATTAGGTACCTCTCCATCTTCAATCTCATTTGTCACTGCCCTCACCATCCTCTGCTGACAGGAAGCCTGTAGCTTGGTTTTCCTACTGCTTTGAAAGCTCATTCAGTGCACTTTCATGCAACTTTCTGGTCATATCTCATTTTTGTGTCTTGATTACTTCAATTCTGTCTCTGTAGGCTCATCATAGTTCCTTAGGCTTGTCATTAAAAATCTGATTCCTTTTTGAGTCTTTGGCTAAGGCTCATGTGCTAACAAAAGATGTCTCAGTACACAGCCTGTCATCCCTGCAATGGCACAGTTTCTGCTTGTGCCTTTGGGATCTGTTCTTTGAGAAACTGCTATCACCGTGTCTTTACTAGTAATTTTTCCCCTTCTCCTTTATATGAAATGCCAATTGCTCAGATTTGTATAAAGTCCCATGAAATACACTGATCCAATCTCTTATTTCTTAATGCTTGTCACATCCCACTAACAGCCAATGCTCACTCGTTCCACAGCCTACCATAAGACCCAGGACAGAAGGCTCTCAATGGCATAAAGGAATTAGGTATTTTATTCCTATTGAATTTCATCTGAGTGAAAATTGAATTGAAAATCAATGGGAACTGGGAGCATAAAACCCTGTAATATGTCTAAAAATCTCTTACAGTGAGGTTTTTCAGCTGCTTTTCCCACCCTGAGGAAGAGGGTGAGTAGAAATGCTGAGGAGGACCTGTCATGCAAAGGAAACATTTCCAGGAGCAGGCAAGCTGGTAGATCATGGCTCAGGCAATGGGCTTGGGTTCATTTCTCTTCTGTATTACAAAACCTCTGTAATTTTCTATTAGTGCCCTTAGTCCAAGTCATTTCCCAGATCAACAAACCCAGTCTGTTCTCAGACACCTTTAACCACCAAGCAAGGACAAAAGTACAAAAGTGCAAAAGTGCCCAAGAGTACAGCTGAAAAACTGGAGACCATGAGGTCCTCAGCATGTCAGAGCAAAGACTGGCTCCTAAGTGCAGAGTAAAAGCTGGCAGAGTCAATCTGCACCACAGCCACCCACTCCTGACCTTTATGATGCTGGTGGGTTTGCCGTTTTTTATTATTATTTGTTTGGTTTTATGTTTTTTCCCCCCAGGACAGAAAACAGAAAATCAGATTGCCTCAGAAAACAGATGTCAAGAACAGATGTTTCCTGATGCTGTAGATATTATTAAATACTTCTATATGAACTATAGTACTTGCATGTTATTCCCATGACTTTATTTATGGCACAGAGTTACCTTCCACCTGAAAGCTACTAACATGTGGCTTGATTTTCTAGAAGAGCAGTAAAACCCAACAACTGAGCCAAACTTCTTCAGTAGAGTGACAGAACATCAACCAACAGGGCCCAAGGGCTGGAGTGTTGTGGGGGTGAAGTATTAAATTCTAATTACCATCCTACTGAAATCACAGAACTGCAATAATGATGGTAGTAAGAATGGACCCTGCAGCGGAGAGTTTGTCCAAAATTCATTTTGTGGAGACAGCTGCTATTAAGAGGTCAAAGGCAATCTAAAGAGGCCATGAAATCCAGAATGCAGTTAAAAGAGTCACCACTAAAAAAAGCTGGGAGAGATCTTCAATAAACCCCAATACACACTGCCAAAGCAGCAACCCACACCTAGAGGTAACGTTGTCACTCAGCCCTTCTCTGCCTCAGTTTTTTTCATATGAAAAATGGCACTTTGAAACTTTAATTATATGTAAATACTTAATAGGCATAGTAGTGTTTGGAAAACACATTTGGAGGGAGAGAGGAGAACCCTTGCACAGGACTAAAATTATCCTTGGTAGAAAAGTGCTGAAAGCTAGGAACAGATTTTTATCTCCTTGAAAATCACTTCACAATTAAACTTTCTGACACTGACCCACTGTCAAAGCTCCCAGCCCAACCACGTTTGTGTGAGTGCTTGAAGTACTACCTGGAGGCCATAATACGTAACTCAAGAGTTACAAATTAAGATGGGGTAGTTGCTGCTCAATGTCAAATTTTCTTGGTCACTGAAGACAAAAGGAAATAAAACAATGAAAAAATTTAACTAAAGTGGATTTGGAGTGTGTCCTATTCAGAGTAATTTCTGGGAATCTCTTAAACCACAAGTTGTAAAAAATTTAAATTGCTCTTGTGCCTTTTTATACCAATTCTTTAGACCAAGTCAAAACCAGTCATAGTTTTCTTTTTGCCTGCACTTGAATGTAAGTTACTATTTTGTTTGTTCCTCTGGTAAATGAACAAAATTGGCAGATATTGATATCTGGATAATTACTCTACACAATTCCTGTCTAAGGCATCATCAGTGCATCCTTTGGGCAGGTGCTCCTGGGTAATCAATTAGATTGTGACCTACACTCTGCTATCATCTTCCTGGTGCAATAAACAACACTATCACATCATTTCCCATATATGCTATCAAAAGATCTACAAGAGAAGCCACTAATTTGTTGTTCTATGTAGACTTTCTGTGCAAATGACCTATTATGGAATTCAACACTCTGCTGACATCTTTAAAGAAAGCTCTTTCTCTTTCCAGCCAAAGAAAGCTGTTGAGTGACAGCCATCAGTCAGCTGGGAAAGATGAGTGATAAATACAAAAACAAGAGGCGCCTGATAGAAGCGGGCAGTGTGTTAATCTTGTCATCACATTTGCAGTCCCTGCTCTCGTATTTCTTGCCATTAATACAGCCAGGGAATATTTAAGTGCTGAATGGAATATTCTGCCACCATGTGCCTAAAGCCACCTTCAGGGATTCCCAGAGTACCACTGTGCAGAGGCTGACAGAATGAAAGAAAAATGACAACACAAACTTGGGACCTGTATTTGTAATATTTCACATGCGCACACAAAGATTAGGTCGCACATTTACTTTTTTCCAACCACAAAAGACAACATCCTAAATACACAGTTATCCAAGCATAAAGCAGAAACTGCTGACTCGTAGGGAAACAACAACTCTCACAAACAAAACACTGTGGTTATGGTTGAATGCTCGATGTTCCTATTACTTTGTCAACTGCTTGCAGTGCTATCTAATTATACTGCATTTTGGTTTTGAACAAGGTTTGAATGAATCCTGTCTTCATATACTCGGCAAAGATACGAGATTTCCTGGAAATAATAGTCTGTAATTTTTATTTGGCATAACTGGCTCTTCTAAACTTCAACCCAACTTATATCAGAATTTTGCTTGCTCTTAGGATAGCAGAAAATATCAACTGCAGACTCACTGGTAGCCTTTGAAAGGCCTGACTTCTGTGTGTTATTTTTGAATTAAAATTTTTGTTTTATTATTAATTCTTATCTTACAATACCAGATATTTTAAAAGTTTACGTATATGTAATCATTCATTAAATCTTAGTAATTTCAAAAGAGATTATTTTTATGATGACTGTATTACAGAGCCTCACAAATTCTATTTTACTGTAACATAAACAGAATTTCTGTAGCAATTTATTTTGGAAAATGCTAGGTAGATAAAAACAAAGGTCAAAAGTCATAGTGGATAATAGCTGATGGTTTTGATAATGCTAATTATATATTACTAAAGAATAAAGGTAGAAAGGGAAATATGAGCATTAAAAGAAAGATAAACATCCCAGTGCTGAATTTAAAATGAAAAAACGAAAAAAAAACCCCTTTAAATGTCTTTGTAGCTCACTGTCATACACCGAAGACATAATGAAGCCTGAATTAAAAATGTCAGTTTCTGTGAATGTTGATAACTTGGTTCTTTGTTGTACAAGTCAAAATGTGTCTGTTTGATGGGTTAAAATGACAGTCTGCAAATGGGAGAAGCTAGAGCTAAAAAAAGAAGACCCCCCCCACTTCCCAAAAGACTTATAAAAAGTAGGCCCGTAATGCAGTACTTTAAGGAGAAGACCTGTAGGGTAGAAGAGCCAGTATCTTTAGAAAGTAACCAAGCAGCACTAAAAGGCAATGTCCATGGCCAATCAAAACTATTTCTCTAGCTGCTGGGGCTCTTGCATCTCTGCCTTCACACTAGACTGGAAACCCTTTGTACTAATTGCCAGACTGTACCAGATTTTCTGGTTCAGTTCCATCCCATAATTGACCGACAATGATGGGCAAGGAAGGGGAAAAATTCAGGCTCACCACTGCAAGCAGAGGGTCAGAAATGGTTTCATAGGGAGCACATCACTGCTTGGCACTAAATGCAGGGTTAAGCAAGCATCATCTGTACTTTCTTCTAATGCCTAGGTTAAAAGGGGGATGGGAAAAACATCCTCACTGCAGCAGGGCAAAGAGAACATTTTAAAAGCTGGCATAGCTTCCTCAAGAATCTTCCACAGAGACAAGAAAATGCCTGGAGGATTTTTGGGAGTTGGTCTCTAACCGCAATATCAGTGTGTTAAAAATAAACAAAGCGGTTCCAAAATTTCATTTCTCCACTAAAAAAAATTATCTTCCCACGTTACAGTAAAAGTATTTGCCCATAAAGTTGTTTCTCCAAGAAAATAAAATAATTCACAATGTATGTGCTGAAAATATCCAAATATAAACACATATATAGAAAATAATTTGCATTGATGAAAAAGGTAGAAATATTTTAACATAAAATGCATATAGTTAACATTTAACAGACACTTTTAAGTTCACAAATAAATATTTACTGTACATCTAATCTAGTTCACCACAGCTTATACATCTGTAAATTCTTACTGTTGTAGGCTCTTTTGCTTAATTGCTGAATTGCTTTAATAAACCTAGGAAAAACTTATTAGAAGAGGAAAAACCCCAAATTCTTTCAGAAATTTGACTAATGACAGAATATTTCTGATCATGAATCTTATTTACCCTGACTTGTTCTCCACCCACTTTATTTTAAGCAAACAGCACCCCCAATAGCATTTCCAGAAAACATTAAGACAGTTCTGAGAGCAAAGTAAAAAAGAATGAGAAAGGAAAGAAAGAAAGAAAAAAAAGGAAAAAAAAAAAATTTAGTGCTCGTGGCAAAGCAGCTCCAAACCACACAATTCCCAGTGCTACCCATGCCCTGGAAATATCCTAGCCACAGGTCAAACACTTTCCCCTGCACTCTTCCCCTGTCTTTGAAGGATAGTTATTTGCAGAGTACCTGCTCTCTCACACCTCACTGTGCAGGTACCACACTCCTCACTTTCAGCAGTTAGTTCCAATTCAGTTTCTATAAGAGGAAATTCCATTCAATTCCATCCCCCCTCCAGCCCCATCACCTATCACTCCAAGAATGCTTATTTTTCCTGCTAAGCTGAAACCTGCTCCCCTCTCCACCAGCTCCAAATGAGTGATAAGCTGCAAAGTTCCAGAACTAGGCCAATAAAGTTAGCACCTTTCAGCACAGACAGCAGAGGACTTCAGCAAAATCTTACCTTTCAAACCCTGAACAGAGCTGTCTTTTATGAGGCCTATGCAGCTGACAAGTCCTGGGACTTTCTCAAGCACAGGACCCATACAGGTGAAATTCTAATAGGTGGCAAACACCTGAGAACTGGACAAGAAGACTACAAGAAAAAAGAAATCAAATGAGTAAAATGTCTTCCCAGAGCCACAGTCAGCTCTTGTGCATGGGGAGTTACGAATGCACTGGCTATAGACTTTTGTCCAAAGCTGTAGGTTTTTTTTTTTTTTTTTTTTTTTTTTAGTGAAGCTAGATTAGTTCATACAAAACTCAACAATACAGCACTGAAACCCATTGTTGATATTCAACATTTTTCACATAGCGGAACAGAATAGACAATACGGTATCTAGGAAACCATGGGCTGGATTACAAACTGATGATATCTCATCCTTCTGGAGGGCCTGTAAACCTTTTTATTACCTACCACAGAAGGGGGGAAGAAAATCCGAAACAAAACACCACAGCATAAACCACCCCGTATTGATAATGTTTGAACTCTTTTCATAAATAAATTAATTTAATCTTTTTCCTAGTTCTGTCCTAAGCTCACCCCCCCCCTGCAATATGCATACATAATGAAACACTTGCCTTTCACACTGCTTAAATAACTGTTAAATGCACAGCGTTCATGCCAGTCTGTGCCATGGGGCTCATTTTAAAAACAGCTTCCATGTTATATACATAAAAGCAGACCTGCCCTCATAGTATTCCTTACACTTTGCAACTTATATATAATAATGCCTCTCTTACTCTGTGACAACACAAATCATATTTTCCTCACACATAAACTTATAAATGCAGTTCCTGCTGGGCATATAAGAATATTTTAAATAATTCAGCTGCCTGCTAATTTTTAACGAAGAAATTCTTCCATTTTCAAACCTCCATTTAAACAGTCCCTGTACTTGCACCACATCACATCTCCAGCTTTCACCACACTCAGTTCAGTGAAAACTCCACTGTTGTTTTTGCAGCACTTACACAGTGCAGAAAAGAAAATAGTTCCAGGAGATCCATTTACCCCTGCACCAATTATTTTTATGTTCCAACCTCACTCCTTTTCCTCAGACTCCAGTTCCCATATTTTCCTTAAAACCCCAAATAGTCTAGGTAGCCACAGAAGTGATTGTTCCTACCAGTTTCTTTTCATCACTTCTGCAATTGACCAATTGACAACTGATTGATGGTTATCTTTTCACTTCCACAATGAAAGAAATTACCATCACTATGGCTATGTACAGTAAATGCCTCCAGAGTAAATTACATGATTCTAAAATTCTCCTTAGCTCACTTAGTAAAACATCAACACAAAAAGTTTCTTTTTTGCCTCTCTTCCTGTACTGCAGATTTGGCCTTTCCTGTCAGCTTCAGAAAAGAACTTGACAGCTTCTTTAAAAAGAGGAGTATAAAAGAACTTGAATAAGGGATGGCACAGGGCCGGGCTAAGGCTTCCATTCTCTGCAAGTGGCTATTCTTTGCACTGAAAAAAAAAATTAGGCATGTGAGCACAGATAAGCCACATAAGAATACCCCAAAGAATATTCCCAGTGACCTTGAGATTTTGCTGCAATTCCATATCCATTCTCTGCTGGAACAGCTTCATGAATTCTGAATTTCAGAATGACTAACTTATTTCCAGAATGTGAAATTTATTCCTTGTAGGGAGAAAAAATACTCCCACAAAATTAGGAGGGCAAAGTATTTGCCACTACAAAATAAAATAAATTTGTCATTGGATTTTTGCAATAGTTCAGATGTATTGGTAAGAATTTGGCTCTATTCCCATCGCTGGTTTTAGTGATGTTGAGATGGAAGAGAGATGCAATTCTGTCTAAAACCAAACACCCCTCTTAATTTTGTCAGAATTTTTAGCTCCTGCATGGAAATATAGTGAAAACTTTTGATTGCTGTACAATTAAGGGCAGTTTTCAGAGCATTAAATATACCACTGAGAAGGACTGAGAATTATTTATTGGGTTTTGTTCCTTCTTGGAGAGCACTCTAAAATTGAAACTAAAATAGACTCATTATAGCTCATTATTTAAATAAACACTAAAGGAGAAATGTAACACTGCTTTGGGATGGCCAAAAGATTTTGTAATAAATATAAAAGCTTGTTTACTTTGCAATAAAAGATACAACTGCTCACAGGTCCTGTCCAGTTCAACTTACAGCCTTTAAAAGTTTCTACTACTTCCTGCAGGCTGATAATCTCTATGAGTTTTTCACACTTCAGGCCAGCACCATCATCAGCTTTTAACTATAGGCTCTCCTGTGTTTTGGTTTTCAGCAAATATCAGGACTGGGTAGTCTTCAAGTCCCCTTCACTAATTTATTCAGGAAAGGAGTTCTCCTGGAATTTGTGTTATGCCACCTTGGATCCTTCCTGGGATGATGAAGGATTCACTCCAGATCTAAATAAGACATACAGAGTGGATGAAATGCTTCTCAAACATTCTTTTCAGTTCTTTTATCCCCTCTGAGTCTATCAGCAGTATTAGTTCTGGATATCTCTACCCTGTACTGGTTTCCAAAAGAGTGAGGCAAACAAGAATCAGGAGAGATTTGATCTGAAATTCCCATACTCCAACAAAAGACCTAAGCTCAACCAAAAGGAGACTAACCATGGTCTGCAATTACCTGTTACTGAAAAGACTTCTGAGGGTAAAGGACCCTTTATTGTGAGGGGAAGAAAGGTATGAGAAATTACAGAAGATAATGCATTGCAGTTGTTTTATTACTGTTAGAGAACTAGTGAGGGAATTCTTGATGTAAAATTCATATTGTTAATTTCTTTCATTATTGTTACTTTTTCAAAGAATTCTATGCTCATGTACCAATATCCAGAGAGAAATAGCTGGTATTAAAATCAGTAAATTACAGAATTAGTGTACTGCTGTGCTAACTAGATGAAAGGAGGATGGCTGCTATTAATGTACATAAATATGATTTGAAAAGGGACAATAGAGAATAAAAAGGAAATACATCAGGTTCATCTTTAGTTAATTTAAAATTGCATTTTAAACAATTAACTGCAATTATAATACAAACTTGTGGTGGAAAGAACTGTACCAAAAATCAGCTACAACTGTCTTAAAATACATTTTATGAAATAAATAATTCTTTCTAGGAAACACCTTTGTCCACATATACATTTGTTCTTAAATATTTCAAGCAGTCATATTTCCCAGCCCAATTATCTTTTCAAAGACTGAAAAAGGCTCTGATAAGCAATTATGAGACAACCCCTTTCCCCAAATATTTACTTGTAATATTAATTGAGCAATTTAACCTATGAGAGTAAATGTTAATATTTTTGAAACAATACAATATTCTTGCTTCCCAGCAAGAAAACAGCTTAATGATGCAAGGAAGGAAAGATACAGCTGGTTTTCACCCAAGCAAACTTTAAACTAGAGGCCTTGAAAGCTATTATGTGCTGTTATACGCATGTATTTAAACTCAGCTTATTCTTAACCTGCATGATGGCTTGACAATTTAAACAAGAAAAAGCAGAATAGAATTAAGTTTTTACTTTTGCAAGTCTGATTTCCAAGTCTTTCTAACAGAAAGACTCATTTCAAGCCATTTTTGCATCACTAGGTGTCAAGAGCACAGCTTTTCTGTGATGCCTGACATGGGTTACTCACTCGAAGGTGAAAGGAAATTTGAAGAGTAACCTTCAAATCCTATTATGTCATAACTACTTCCCAGAAGAGGTGAAGGAGACAGCAGGGACTACGTGTATAAAACCACCTCTGTTTTCATTCTCTTGTCTCTGGGCACAGGCTTTTAAGTATTTGTATAATATAGGATCTCTGCCTTTTTGTTGCCAAGCATTCATAGTAAGTACTCCACAACATAACAAGAGTTTTGAATAGAAGCCAGAAAACCATCTATCACTTCTGTTTTTCTTCCAGGTTGCTTCACTGGGTTTTACCACTGATCTAAACCAAATACATGTTCGTAAAACACCTGCTTCGTGTACATCAACTAAAAGGGAAAAAAAAAGAAAAAGCCTTATTAGGCCAAAATTTGGGATGGGATTCACTTAGACAATTCAAGGATCAAGACAAGACTTAGACAAATGAGACGATTCAAGGATCAAGAGTCATTTCCAAGACAGCCATTACTTGTGCAGAGAGGTGTTGCAGGAATAGCAAATATTTTAACTGCATCTTTGTGGAGTAGATAAAGTTGTAAAATGACTGCTCCTGGGGGGACACTAGCAAACCCTTTCATGTCAAAAGGATAACTACCCAAAACCAGAACTTTCTGTAAAGGAGCTTTGAGAAACCAAGGCATCACTCTGCAAATACTAAGGATTTTGTTATGAATGCTATTATAAGAGATTCTATCAATCTAAATAAACCCTTTTCCTAACACTCATCAATATGATTTTTGAATGCTTCATAGGCATCAACTCAACCAATATGACAGAGACTAGTGGAAAGGCTCTCAATATAATCTCCTACAAAGCCCTATGAAGTTCAGACAGTAGTCATAGCTCTTATTTTAATGTGAACTAATTTTTAATCATAGTAAAGTACTTGAAAATTAACATATCCTTAAACTCTCTTCTCTGTGTCACCATCTCCATCAAACCAAGTGTGTTTATTCTGTTCCTTCTCTGTGCTGTGTTTAAGAGTCTGAGCAAAGGCAGGATGTGGAGTGAGGAGTTACCAGTGACAAAGTCAATACAGAAGAGGTGGAATGTCTTCAGGACTGCAGCTTGCCTGGAAATTTCACCAGCCACTGGGTTTGCTGCTTTCAGGGCAGGCAACACTGTTGATATTTCACATGATAGTCCATATTGGGTCTCATGACTTGATGCAGGTTCTTAAAGACTAAGATGGTCTTTGCCATACAGATGATGAAGTCAAGGACCTCTTAGACAGCGAGAGGGCTCGAGCTCAGTGTGCAATCCCAAGGCATTGCTAGTTAAGATGTAGAGACATGGATTAGATCCTTACAAAGCAAACCATGAAAGATCAGCACTGAACAGCAACAACCTAAACACTAAAGCTGACCCCAACACTTGGTGGGTTTGTTCTTCAGAACAATCTGTCAAAAACCCCCTAAACAACCAGGAGCAGAACAACACGTTCAGATCTCAGAATGTACTTTCTAATGGGGAGCATCCTGATGTACCAAAGGAGGAAGAACAGAAATGTATAGAAGCAGAAAATCTGACCACTTTCCTCTAATCTCTGAAACTCCAGAGCAAGCTCATGTGAGCTCTGACTCTGAGGACATTCATGTTGAGGAGAAGCACAACTACAGCAACATAACAAACAGGACAGAACAATGTAGGGAAGCAGAACAACTGAATATTCTGCCAGGGGAATTAATCCAGGACACAGAGCAGCAAGGTCAAAAGCTGGAGAGTTGGAGGCAACATTTTGCAAAGAGACCATTGTGTACACAACGGTGACCCGAATACCTGAATGTAACCAGCACACATTGCCAAGACAGAGCTTTCCAAAAAGAACAAAAACCAGAACAAGATCACACAAACTTTGAATTTCTCAAAAAAGAAGTGTTTTATGGAAGTGCCAAATGAAGAGAAGTGTCAGCCAGTGGAATCACAGAATCACCCTCTGTGAGTCCTGAGTGGTTAAAGAACAGAAAAAAGATACCATCTGTGAAAAAACAGATGACCAACAGGAGAGTTATTTGCAGCTTTGGAAGAAGAAATAAAAAATAGGAAGTAATTCTGATGACATACAAATTATTTGAAAAATCACAGAAGTATAGTGGTGATAGGATTGAAAATAAAATAAATTGCAACCAATAATTTCACCATATTACACCGTGTGATTCTATTCTTTCCTTGAGCAATGAGGCCCAGTATTAACAAATCCATACTGCAGGCTTTAGGTGGGGATGTGTTTCTGCTCTGGATAGTTAAAATGGCTTATTTGAAATTAATTGCACAGAAAAGTGATCTAGTTTTACTGACCAACTATGAATTCCATTTCTCTCAATTAAAAGTGCATATGCAATTTAAAACCTAAAATTAGACACTTTAATCCATATTTAAAACCAAATAAGCAGCATGGGGTCTGTGAAAAGCAAGCTCTTAAACCACTCAATATGATTTATAAACACATCCACAGGGATGAGGAAGAGAAGTAATATGCTAATAGTGCTGAATGTTGAAATGGAGACCTGAGGTTTGATCCAGCACCTCAGGAATCACAAATACACAGACAAGGTGATCTCCTGTCCACTCCTTGATCTTTTCTTTGGAGTCACAAAATTGCAAAAGACAGCAGAACACAGGGGTCTGTGATATTTTATCAAAACTATGAACCATTTCCCTGTGGTTGTCCTGCAGTGACTGAGAATGTGAGGATCTGCACTGTGCTTACAATCCATGGGAAAGCAGAACTGCACATTTTGGAAAGCAAAATGATAAAAAATATATTTGTTCTGTGTTTTGAAAATTAAGTTTTATACAGCTAATACCACGTAAAGTGCAAATAAATATCATCCCAATTGAATGGTAACCCAGTCATCTAATAGATGGTAAAGGAGATGTAAAGAAAAGAGGATGTGGGCTTTTATAAAAGATAAAAATATCTGTCATAAAACTGCTGTAACATTTTGTCTCCTAACCACATATATTACTAAATTATTGAATAATCTAATGCACAGTTTCCTTCACACAGCTGAAGCAATTCAAGTTTGGTATGCAAAACAAACAAACAGCAAAGATAGAGCATAATTTGACATTTTCACATGCTTGGCATTGAAAGGAAGCTCATTTGTTTTTTTTTCAGGAGTATTTTGCATTCTTGGAGTACAGCAGCACTGGCTATAATGTATGATGTAAGTGTATCATAGAATGTGTTTATTATAGCCATTTCACTGTAGCTGCTACAAGGGAACCCCTTTGAGGCTAGATAAAAGTTTGCCAAAAATAATATTCAAATATCCTTTTAATCAAAACAAGATAAAGAGGAGATTAGTGCCACCAGTGTCAACACTACCACTTCCAAAACATATGTTCAAATAAAACATGAAAGCTTTGGGGGATTGGTTTTGCAAGCTTCAGTAGCTCACACTTCCTCTCTTTTCCAACTCTATGTATTATTAAAACACATCAGCTGATGATGTGTGTTAATGACAAGCTCCATCCTCAAAGGGTTCTAATTCATTAAAGGGGATGATCAGACTGTAATTCTCAGAATTGAAAACAAAATATTTATTTAGATTATTAATTATGAATTTTATTTCAATGTAAAAGCTTAGATTCCTTTAATATAATTTAAAATAAAACAATGAAAAAGTATATGGCAAGAAAAAAAACCCCACATAAATATCAAGCAAAATTTAATTCCTAGCTAAACTTAACAGCCTTTTTCTCCATAAAATATAATTTTTTTTTATGATTATGATACCTGATAAAAATGGAATGCTTTCTTTAATTCTAAATCTTGCTGTTCGTCCTCTCCTTCCTGGAATAATAATTATAAATTATATATATTTTTTTTTTACTTCGAACTTGTTTAACTTTTAGCTTTTTGGAAAGAGTGTAGGGCATTCATCTGTCATCACAATAACACTCCCTGACTTTTTATTTAAAATATAGAAATTTACATTCTTTCTATGATTTGGCAAAATTTCATCTGTACAAAATCAAAGGACTGGATGTAGAAATTTCCAGTTAAAAAAGCACATGTTCTGATTTGTTGTGGGAAACCAAACTGACAAGAGTGAGAGACATTAATTCAACTCAGTGCTTGGTGAAACTACAGGGAGCTGGTTTATGGAGTGCATCTTTCCTATCATCACTAGAAGAATTTCACAAAAAAGCCAATTTGGCCCAAAATATGCATTTGATGGTTGTGAGGGATGGATTTGGCCACCAAAGGCTGCTGATAAAATTTGGAGAGCACTGGGCACATAAACATCCTTAAAACTCACAGTTAACTACTTAACCAGGCATGTGTGGTAGTTGGGGATTTTGTGTCTTTTGCATCCATGGAATCATTTATATCACAGGTTTTCCTTGGGAATTCAACCCAGACCCTGGGGAGTCCCCATGCCAGGTTTAACTCTGACACAACTCCCACACTGCTGCTGCCACGGCCACGAGCTCAGAAGCAGGGGGAGAAGATATCATTGGCACAAATCCCCAGCAAAGCAAATGGATTAGTGAAAAACAGGGATGCAACTTAAGCCCAGAGATCTTTCCTAAGCATCTTCCCCAGGACAAAACTGCCATTCCCTTCCAGGTGGTTCTGTCCAGTGGAGCCCCTCATCGAGCCTCCAGACTGCGCTGAGTCCCTGCTCCACGCTTGCCACTGTCATTTGTAGCCCTCAGATGCAGAGTGCAGGTGTTCCATGGGCACAGTGGGCCTGTGGTGGCACTGGGAAAGGCCACACCCGGGGGGCTGTGCTGCAGAGCCACATTCAGGGTCAGTCCCCAGGAATGGGTGCCGACAACAAGGAGCTGAAGCTGGGAGCACCAGTCACACTGACTGCTCTGGGTGAATGCAATGCTGGCAAACACAGCCATGTGAAAGCAAAACTAGAATATTACACTAATTTAAACACACAAAAGTTCGTGTTTGGCCTGCTCTGAAATTCCATGAGGACACAGATTTTGGGCACACTGACATCATTTCATCAGATGCTTCCCTTCAGGTGACCTCAGTGCCATTTAGATGAACACCTCTCTTGTTTGAAATAAAGAGGTCTCCATTGATAGACTGATTCAAGATAGCATTTGATGTAGAAGAAGCTGCACTCTTTATAAATAGCCATTACAGACACCTTACTGTGGAAATTTGGCATGCATTTAAAAAAGAATAAGTGTTTTAAACCATGGGTAGCAAAAATAAAAACTTCAAAGAAGTTTACAGTATTTTCAAAAATCTTAACTGAATTCATACATATTTACTGAATAAGCAGAACACTTTAAGCCACTTTACTCTTCCTGTGACCATTACCAATTTGTTACTAAGGGCTCCCAAGGCAATAGAACAAAATAGATAATGCCTGTACTAAATACATTCTGAAATTTTGAAAAAGTTATATTTAACTAATTCAGTACATCGAGAAAAGCACAGTATTTGAATACACCTTCTAATTTTCACTGAATTTGCAATAAAAAAAATTAACTAGGTTAGCCACATTACTGTGTGCAAAAGAGATCAGTTCCAGTGGCTTTTAGTTGCAGAAACAGTGGCATGGGATACAAGGCTTTCTTGAAAGTTTTGAAACATGATCTTTCCATTATTTAGTAATTGTACCCATAAAACTTTGATACAAGCAAGTATGAAGCTGATTCTAGTGTGTCTTTCCCAGCCAGGAATTATCCACTATTCAGGTAATTACTAGAGGAGATCTAGATTCACATTACACGCCCTGATGTACTATGTCACTGAAAAACTCTTGTTTACTTATATACCACTATATGCTCTTTTCAAGCTTGCTTTTCATATCAACAGCATTAGTACAAAATATAATTATTAGAAAAAGCTCAAAGCACAAAGCTGCCTTTTGAAGAGCACAGTTAAAGTAAACCAGACATAGCTCCAGAGCTGCAAAAGAAGGGCAGAATTATTAACTCTAATTTTAGAGTTTTAAGGAGGAAGGTGGGAAAGGTTCTTCACTGCCGAGAAGGGCAACAGTGAAACTGTGCATCAATGGCAACAAATTAAACTCATAGTACACATGGCAATTTATTTACTATAAAGGTAAAGATTTATTGTGCAGCACCCCTGAGTTCTAGTTCATCTTCACACAGCTAAATTACAATTTTCTTCCTCTGGTGAACACACACAGCTCATAGGTATTTGTTTGTAGGAGAACACCACATCTCTTCAAAACCATAGCAGGCCATTCATTACCAAATGTCTGTGAAAATGTCTCTCTAACCTGGTAAGTCTGGCTAAGCAGCACAAGAGGCCAAACCCCACATTATATGAGGCAAACATATCTGTGTGTACACAGAGACTTAAATAGCTCCCAATGCTGCGCTCCATGAGTGCTGCTCAGTGTGTATTTACCACACAGGCGATGGTATCTGCAGTGTAAACAATGTGCACTGCCCTGGTTGGGGCTGAGTTCATGGGGACTGTTTGCACAGGCTAAACCATCTCATTCTTCCTGTGAGATGCTTCCAAAAGAAATTTAAGAATCTTTATTTTCCTCTCAAGCACTGAAAGCCAGATGGAAACCAGGCTGAAAACCTTCACAAGAGGCTTTTGATTTAACCATGCTATGATGCATCTCAGAGTTTTACCATCTATTTATGAAGGGCACCAAATCCTGACAACTTTTCAGCTCTTTGGTGAGGTTAAGTTCTCAACTTGTCCAGGGAAAGTAAATTTTTGCCCTCATGGTGACAGAGAGAAACTAGAAAATACAACCCATTGGACAAGGCAAAAATAAAAGTTACTGTGAAAATTTAATTTTGTTATTAAATTTAAATTACAATTTTTGAGAACCATAAGGAACTTTTCCAAGTTTTTCACCTTGTGCTGGCTTTACCACCAACTTTCATACACAGAAGACATGTAAGCAGTGTGGTTATGTAAGCAGATACCCAGAGATTCCACCACACTCCCCTGCCCAGTGTAAAAGGAAAGTTAGAAAGGAATTGCTTTTACATAAATTTTCCTGAAGAAAGTTATTCACTTGCAAGCAATGCTTTTAATCTAATACAGATTTTCTTTTGGAAGAAATAGAGTATTTATTGTGAAAAAAGCTTGGAAAGTTATTTTCAAATCCTAACTGGAGTTCATAAACTGAACTAGAATTTATTTTTATAGCCAGTCAGTTTTCTTATTGAAAATGTGTCCCAGTGTGGAAGTGCAAGCAAAACATTTGGTTTTCAGTACTTCCCAGTACCGTCAGTGCTCGCAAAATTTATATGAAGGCTTTCCTTTTTAATTGCAAAATTTATATGAAGGCTTTCCTCAATTATTTTGCAGCATATGCACAATGAATTTAACTCACAAAAACGAGTACTTAGCTAAGTAGCATGTCTAAGTAGTGTGTTGGGGGTTTTGAATTTCTGTCACTTATCCATGACCTAAATAATGCTATGCTGGTGTGCACAGTTTGAACAAGAACTGCACAAATATATAACAGACTTGAGGAACCATGGAACCAATCACTTATATATTATTTTATAAACTTATTTAGTATACAAGATAATGAAAAAAGGACTTTGCTTTTCTATTTATAAATATGCTATTATTAAGTGGCAAAACCTACAGTTGAATAATAAGATTTTTCTTCATTTAGTAAAAATATTTAAAAGCATGCTTGGATATTTTATCATTAAAAAACTTAATTTCTAGAAGTTATAGTTCTATTACTCTACAGCAATGTTCATCACTGGTAAAATCATTAGAAATCAAATACTTAAATAATGGCTGTTAAATTTATACACATCTCTCATACATTTAATGTAGCTGTTTCAAAGCACTTTTCAAAAAATAAGTTTCCTCATTAGAGGAAAGTTGAATTTTAACCATCTCAAAATGAGGCAAAAGTTTGCCCCAAAACCATCAAGAACAGGGAAGAGAATCTGGCAGTCTTGGCTCTCCTTTTCTTTAGATTTATGAATCTAATCTGAATTAATTTATTGGGAAACAGTTAAAAAGAAGGTCTGTCCTACAGCAATGGTGTTAGCATTAAAAAGTTCAGGAGGTAACATAGACCCCTAAATTCTATGTAACATCTCCAAAACTTCTGTGGTTCCCAAATTAAAGTCATGCCCAACTCAGGATAGTGCAAACTAAAATAGAGATGCAATCCTTTATATGCCTGTGGGCACTGGTAAGAGATTGACCACTGGAAAGAAATGTTACAGCTACTTGGACATGAATTTCTGTGTCACATTTACTCTCTTGTCAGAAATCACTACCTGTCAGCACGAGCCATTGAAATTCTTCTGAAGAACAGGAAGAGCCCAAACATTTCCTTCATATCAAAAAACCACAAGAGGGCTTCTATCCCTAGCAATTAAAAAATGGAAGTGCATTTCCTGACATGAGTTTTAATTACTGTATGGGGACAAGTGACCTCTTTCCAGACAGTTCAGGGGCGACTGTATGAAGGACCCATTTCCCATGAAACCAGCCACCAAAGATTTCATCAGACAAAATGATAATGAGCTAGTGCAGTTGAAATGAGCTGATTAGTTTTTCCCTCCAGCTGCTGTTCAATTAATGAACCACTTTTTAAAATTTTGAAACGAAGTTCACTAGTCATCTATTTTTATTTTCTTAAATTGAAAACTGATAAATGGATTCAGCCTCTTGGTGACACAAACAAAAATAGTTTGAATTTCAGATCTTGAAGAAGTGTTAGGAATTTAGAAAAAAAAAGGCAGTTTTAAAAGCAGTGTGAATATTTAGCAGCAAATATTCCTAAAGAACTGTTAAAATACAGATGATTGAAGTAGCAGCCAAAAAAGGGATGCAAATGACTCTTAAATGAAAGGTTATAGAGCATGAGAGGTATTTAATCCAAATAACAAACTGTTGTTGTCAATGAAAGATCTGATACAAACCGATTTAGATAATGCAGAAAAATGAACACACAATTTGACAGCTACCCTGGATTTACAGAATCACGGGATTAAATGCTTTCCACTTATTCAAAGAGGATTAGTCAGGATACATTTATTTATTTAAAGCAGATCTTTTACAGAACTAAAGAGTTTACAAATGATATGGAGTGATGGAAAATAGAAAATCCATATCAGCTTTAGCTTCTATCATTCAGCCACAGATGAGAAACTGCTTACTACCAAATACACAAGGCAGTGCATTAGCAAAATAATAATAAAAATATTAATAAACTTGGTGTAGCCTTAAACTATTTTGACGAGGGAAGAGAACATTAAAACACTTGCACAGGCCATTTGCAGAGAAAGGCAATGAAACATGAACACACCAATGAAACATCCACAACTAGAGCTGATCCTGGAAAACACAGGTGCAAACCAGGGATAATGCTGGTGCAACTGCTGAAGCTGAAGTTGGTCTGAGATGGTAGATATGAACCAGATGAGATTGGAAAGCAGGATTCCTGCATGCAAGTCCAAGAACAGCTGAACACTCACTACAGGGCACTCATCAAGTTGCTTCACTTCCCAGTCCCCATTTCTGCTGAGAAGGTTTTAACATGAAAAGCACTAAAGTTTTAATTAAATGTCAGACAAGTGATTTAGTCTTAGAGTAAAAGCTTCTCCTCACGAGCAAAATAATAACAGCAACATTGTTTGAAAGTTTCTGCCTGTGCCAGGATCATGTCAGTGCCTAATTTTCATCACTGTTGAAGAGTATTTATCAGCTCTGGCAGTGCTTTGTGCTAGCTCTGGGATTTGTTTTCATCACCAAGGTGCTGAAAGTCAAAATCTTACGTTTAGTTCTTTTGGTAAGAAAATCTATACGTTAGAGGCTAAACAAGTGAGAGATGCCTCTAAAGATGACAATAAATGGAAAATAAACATCTCAGGGTAACTGGAGTGTTTGCAGGTTCACAAGTGAAATTTGCATTGTAATTGTCAGTTTCTGAACTCAATATATTTAACATCCTCAGTGTCATCCCTATGTTGCTGTGCTTCGAGCACTCCTGCTCCCTCTTCAAAATTAAATCACCTTCCTGGATATCAATTCCAGTTATAGACGTGAACAGGCTGCACAATAGCAGCTCATAACAATATTTGTGTAGCTGGGGAATGTTGTTTCCCTTCAGAACACCCACCATCCATATGCTTCTTTTCCTACCAAACCCCAGCATGCAAGAACTGTCTAAAGAATCAAGAAAAGACGAAAGGAAGTAGCTACCACACCTCCTGTCTACCCTTTGCACATGACTTGTACCAAAGACAGTGCCTTGAAGACAGAAATATGAGCTTTTTGAGCTAAAATCAAAACTGATCAATGTGAGAGCCTTCACTAAATGAACTACACGCAGTTTTAGCTGCCGTGGTGTACCTGATTTAATTTGCATCACATGAAATGATCCAGATAATGACAGTGACCCCTGTGCCTGTTCATTTCATTTCCCCAAACTGCTGGGCCTATCATTAACCAAGGCAAGATAAGATAACAGATGGCTGTGAATTAATCCTATCTTCAAATATCAAATGCAAAAAAGTGTCTCAATTAAGACAAATTAATTTAGATTCAGCATTCTAGAAATAAGTTGAAATAGATTTTGTGTCCACTTCAGGGTACAATAATGAGTTCATAAATGAACTCACACTTTCTTACTGATGGGGATGTCGATAAAGCAAAAGCTGTAAAACTTCCCAAATGTGTTACTTCAACCATTTTGCTCAGATTTGAAAAAGCAGATGTGGGTGGACTTGTAGATTCATTTAAATGTTGACCCTGACTTTATGACATAAAGATGTAAACAAACAAGATGTAAACAAACAAGACTTGACAATGGAGTTGTCTGCTGTCTTACACTATTTTAGGGAAATAATGACCTCATTATGATCACTCTGAATTTTCTATCACTCAAGCAGACTTGTGAACTCAGTTCAATCCTGAGGATTCCTATTATAAATACTAAATATATATTTTTTTATAATAACTCTCTAGGGGACTTGTATATCTATGCAATACATACATACACTGGTAGAGATTGCTTTCTTGGAATATATTCCAGATGAAGAGAGAGAAGCAGGGGCATTGAGAGCAACAATAGGAATCCAGGAAGAGTGAAATGGTGAGGAAGCCACCTGCTTTGACATGTCTGTGCCTGAGCCTTATTGTTTCATAGCTGAACTCTTACTGAAACTATGAATTTGAGTCCTCTGAGCTGTCTGTGGTAGACAATGCTTCATCGAGGAGCTAAGTGCCTGCAGGTCACCAGCGAAACACCAAACGCTGGAAAGCAGCAGTGAAGTACTTCAAAAAAGAACAGGTAGACACGTACACTCACAAAGCTCCTCTTGTGAAGATGCATCCTATGCCAGCAAACAAATGCTGCTTCTTTTCTTCTCTCTAAAGCTCAGAACACTCACAAAGTGTGAAATATTCTAAATGCTACACATCCAAGATGCATGAATCCTACTTACATTCTTCTTGACGGGTAAAAGTGTCATAAGGAATCGTCAGCACTTCTGACTATGTGGTCAAGTACCTTGTTTGGTGAACAGCACTCCCGTTTCTCCTCCAAATATTCATAAGTGCCACCAATGCTGCAGACATCCTGGCTGCACAGATTATAACTAGGAATCCACCCTTTCATTCCAGAGAAATTCAGAATATAGCAAGCTGCCATCACCAGTTGAATATAAGGATACCTAATTCTGCCAATGAATTATAAATTTCACAGTTTGAAAACTGTGCCTTGTGATGCAGTGATGCAACACAGAAACCCTGTTGTCTTTCACTTTCTGGTTAAAGTGCTGCTGCCATTGCAGGCATCATCCCCCCCAGACTTCTCTGAAGATTCTGATTCTCCTGGATACGAGATACTTCTGCCAATTTGAAATAGGCATAAAAGGACCTCTCAAGGCTCTGTCCATGTCTCCATAATACATGGAAGCAGTAAAAACAAGAGAATTAGAATACTGTATGAAATTCTAGGATGAAGGCTGTGACAGACAGGAATGCTCTTCTGCCCCAGTCAAATTACCAGATTTTGCCTGGGATTTTTATTCTTATTGCTTCCAACACAGCTGCTCTTCACTGAAGCCATCCTCATCTGTTGTTTCATTCTCCTTATCACTCCTGCTTCCCCTGCTGCAGTTTTATTGACTACTTTTGTCTTATCCTGGATTCCCTCTCTTGTTTAAGTCATTCACTCTGATTTTACAATTCACTCCTTCTCTTTTCCCAGATGATTCAAGTCTTCACACTTTCATTACTGAATTCCTTTTGATGTTACTCCAAGAATTCAGTAATCAGTTATGAGAAAACATTGATTTCAGCTGGACTCAATATCAGTGTTCTTATCAATATCTATCTTGTTTAGCACAAGATCAATTTTCCACCTCAAGGGAAAAACAGATCTAAATGTTCACCCAACCACGCAAATACTGTACTTATTTCATTAGAACTCTCTGGAAGCCTCATCACACTATGGCAGTGGGTGCTATGAACTTAAATTAAAAAAGCAGTTAGGACAAAATAATTAATATTCAAAGAGGATGTGAGTTAACAGTATAAGAAATAAACAGTCATCCACAAGCAGATGAGGATCCTCCTCTTTTCCATGTGGTGCATGTTGGTGTTTTTCCAGATGGATGTTATGTGAGAGCCCAGTGAGTGAGTTGTATTTGTTATCAGCAATTATCTGATCACAACTGACACACAAGATTTAGTCTTGAAACTGAAGAACTCACTACACAGCCACAGAAAGCAGTATTAAGTTGGTTAATCAGCTGATTTCTGTCTTCCCACACCAAAAAGAAATAAAAATGCCTCTTTACATATTCTCTGGTGAAAGTAAAGAAAACCCTCCAAACTTTTTCAAAACGAAGAGACATCTTCAAATCTTTAACACAATGGAGCAGCTGCTACTGAGTTTCCTTGATGGGTATATTCTGTCATTAGGGAAATCAGAGGCCCTGCTAAATACCTTTTTTGTTTGGTTGTTTGTCAGCTCAAATACTGATTAGGTTCTCTGACAACTACATTGTTTGCTTGCAAAAATACAGGCAGAAAAACCTTCACTTGCAACTTGCATTCTGTACAAGCAGTGGATACACTCAGAAATATTTTGTTAAGCTCATTTGCAGGAGGAGATTTTACCATTATTTAAAAAAAACAATGTAGAAAAGCTCAACATAGATGATTCTTTCAGTATTGCTGTGCAAAAATCATATAAAATCTATTACAATACTAAATATAAACCAGATAGTAAACTTGCAAATTTTACTCAGGAAATACTAAGTTTGCAATTAAAGTGTATTTTGAGTAAAACAATACTGAGTTTTGAAACTAAGCACAGTATTGAAAAAGATGAGTCAGAGTATGAGCTACTTGACAAAAGAAACTTCAGCAAAGAGGAGTTTGTGACAGAAGGGTAAGGGCCCTTTTTTATCTTACCATAGCCTTGGATATAAATCAGAGCTGACCAGAACAATAGTATTTACATGGCAAGCTGTGAAAGCCTAAAGAGAGATTTCTCTACCTTCATCTGGAAAAACCCACATCCAAACACACCATCTGCCATGGCCTGCCCAAAGCCACTGTGTCCTTGATGCTGTGGACATCCAGAGGCACAACCAGCCTGCAATTAACTTGTACCCTGCTCTGCTGATACTCAGTGTAGAGGGGGACGTGTGTGGAGACATATTGTGCATGCTTGCACACACTCACTTTCCAAATTATTATTATTTTTAAACTGCAATCCCAAAAAATCAACAGGCTTCAGATCATGGAATACATAAATGTTTTTGATAGTTATAACACTGATAGTTATGATAGAAAATATGCAAAATTATCTGGGCAACATTGTTTAAAGGATAAAGTAAATAAGAATATATTCTATATAACATCATAAATACTAAATATGCTGGCAATGAAATGTTGAAATTTCTGACAGCAGAACTGTGACAGTGTCTGCAGCTTGTTAAAACTTTTAATAATACATTAAAATTTGTCTCTGGAAAGACAAGAAGGAGAGAATATCAAGTTAACACTGAAAAAAGGGGTGGTCTTATTTACTTAATTTCTGCGTTATTCTGTACAGCCAGTGATCATAAATATGTGTCCATACAGTTTGTGCCTCAGCAGGGGAGAGAGAACAACAGTATTGCCACTACAACTTCTTGTAATAGAAATATGTGGTTTACAAACTTCATTACAGAAAGCATTGAAGCATGTTTCAAAAGAGGGACTCTGAAGTGGAAAGAAGGCAGGATATGATGTTAGCTAGAAATTTAATAGAACAGGGTTCTGCAGTCAGGAGTTGTGTTTGTCATTTAACATGCAACAGAGACAATGGAGATAAAAATCAGGAAAAAATAAAAGCTGCAAGAAGAGCTCAGAACCTCAAACCCAAAAGATGTTGACAGCAGGGAAACACAAGATTGCAAACACAGGATTGGTTGAAGGTGGAGTGGACATCACTGATACAGAAGGAGTGAGAGGATATGATGCCATCTTGGTTAGACTGATAAAGGAAAAGCCAGAAACAAAAAAACCGAGAAACCCTCATGGCTTGCTCAAATTTGCTGTGAAGTATCCAAACTAAGGATAGGAAGGGTTTCCAGTGCATGTCCTCCTGATTGCACAGATCAGTTTAATTGCAGGGCTTCTTTCACTCTGCCAGCCTCCTCTGCACCTCTGGGAGGTGAGATTTCTACATTGATTTAATGTACCACACAGGCAACATGTATCCAGGTTTTGGTGCTAAAGAACAAATAGAACAAATACTTAACCATTTTTACCACCCAGTTTCTCCTTCAAAAATCTACACTTGTGGTCTTGTTTTTTAAGATTTGTTTTTTATTTTCAGTGTTTCTGAGAAGTACCAGAACTACACTACCAAGAAAACTGCATCTTGAATTCACCCCCATTTAAAATGGGGATGGCAACAATGCCAGCATTTTCAGAAGCCTCAGTCTTGACCTAAGAGTAGGATATGGTGTTTATAAGGTCAATATTTGAATCTCAGCAGAAGCCCACAGAAGTGGCCATTATGAGGGTGATTCCATGTGCAAACATCTGCCTGGTTCACACTAACAGAGTGTATTTCATAGTGAACAAGGAATAATTTTTGGGTAGTCAGGACAATAAGGCACAAAGGAAGAAGAAAAAAATCTTTAGGAGATCTGTTCTTCCAATTTCATGTAGGAGACAATACATGTGTTCTGTAGAGAGTCTGACCAAGTACACACCAAGTACTCCATCCTTACATTACCTCTGTTTGAAGAATTACATTCAGTAAAAGTGTTGAAAGGCAGCTAAAGATGTCAAAAATATTTACAGGCTAAACCGATCCCAGCTCAGATAAATCCATTTCAAGTAATCTAAATTCATCCCCATTATCACTTAAGTGAGCATTACGGCTGTTAGCAAACCCTACACAAATATTCAGAATTTTGTTTTTCCTGTCATGCTGAAGGTTATCTCCCCAGTTGCTCTGAAAAATCAGGTGACAACCATTTCCCATGATGCTTTAAGGGCTGTCAAACTGTCCATCAAACTGTCACCTGACCAATCGTTCCCATGGTTCTTTTAGACTCCTCGTATGATAAATTGAAAGGCACTATTATCTGCCTGTTGTGAAGAGGAACTGCTTAGGCTTTGATAAGATATCACCAGTCCCAGGTGAGAGGAGGCTGACAGCACATCAAGACAAGAAAACACATGGAAACAGTGAACACAGGAGCAAAAGGTTTACAAACATCTGTTGTCGTTATTTATTACCCCTTTCCTTGGTTTTAGCTCTATCCTTGTCCTATGTCTGTTTAAAAAGAGACTTTCCTTTCTTCCCAGCCAGCCTTAACTGCTGCTATTTTTAAACCAGTTAGTTGTAGAATGAGAAATATTTAAAATATGAGAGATGTCTTTAATAAAAGGTTGCACTAGCTACCTTTTCTGATACATGTTGCTTTTACCATCATTATATTTGAAGTTTTATATGATTCTCATGGTGCAATTATATCATAAGGAGATGAGAAACCCTGTAAGATATGAAGACATTTTAAGCTCCATACTTATTTTTTGCATTGCTACCTTAAGATCAATTCACAGTTTCTTTGCTGATATATCAGATCTGTCCTTGTACAAGTATCCAAAGTTAGCTGAAGATACTCAGAGCCTAAACAATATGTTGTTATTTATTGTGGGCTGTCAATAAAAAGAAGCTGGTTGCTAACATCACCACCTTGTGTACAAATATTTGTTTGCATGCAATTTTAAATGATTTTAGGCAGCACCACAATTTCATTAGACAGCACTGCAAAACCTCCATTGAACAAAAGAATATTTAAATAACATTATCACTAAAAAATATATTTGAGTCCCTGAGGTTTGTTTGACTACAATCTTATGTTCATCTGAGTTAAGATTCACAGTAATCCTCTACACCCTGTGGACAAACCCTATTCACAGGAGTAAGCAGTCAAAAATCCACCAAACAGAATTTTAGTGATAAATATACCTCCAAAACCACTAATAAAGGTAAGGTTCATAATTAAAGTACATTTAGCTAATTTCTAAGGCCTCTTTTCTAATTCAAGACTCTATCGAGAAATAATAAATAGATTATTATATTTTGAGGCACTTTCAGCCTCCTCACATTTTAAATATACACCTGATTATAAAAGTGAAAGCTCAGTCCATCCATGGCTACAAAGCACCCTGATCAATAAATATGATAAGATGCTTCCTTCATGAGCCAGGTGAAAAAGTTAGAGATATAGTAACCACTGAACTCCATAATGCCAAGCTGATTTAGACAGGATGGTTTCTTTTATCCCTTTTCATGCAGAAAATCAGTTAGTGTCAAGTGTAGGAGCCAGAAAAGAAAAACAGGAATGAAATAACAGGGCATTTTCCCACTCTCAAATGAAAAATTCCACTGAGCTAAAATATTCTCTCAGTTATTGCTGACCTGCTGGCTCACACAGCGGTGCTCTCTGGGCACTTTTCAATAAGAAAAGCACACAGTTCCTTTCTCCAGGTCATTATAATGGAGAGATGTGGGCATATTGAAAAGAAAGAGATGGTATACACTGAGTGGTTGAGGTGGGGGCTGACTATTTGGATAATCATGTTACATTAAACCCATATTCCTTCTGTTTTCTCTAATCTTCGAAGGAAGAAGCACCAGAGCAGAGGAGGAAGGGACTTTTCACATGGTGTCAGGAAAATAGTATTGCAGATAGAGACTGGGGAGGAGAAACTGTGCTCTGCACAGGAGAGGCTGATAACAGGGCTGTGGAGGGAAAGCTGGGTTAGATTGGGCAACAGCAGGTGAAAAGGGCAGGGCTCAGGCATACAGGGCTCAGCACACGGACAGAAGGCTTCAGGGTGCTATGGGACAAAGCTGTGGAGGGTTTTGAAGACAGACACAACAGCTGGATGACCTCAAAAATGGATTTGCACAGCCAGGTATGACTTCAGGTTAAGTGCTAATGTGTCTTGGAAGCTCCACTGAGGAAGAAGCTAAAAATGAACATACTGCTCACTACAGAATTTTGTTCAATAAATATTTGAGTGTTTATTCTCAATACTGTGCATTTTGCATTGATCCTGTAGTAACAGAACTCCCTAACAGAAGGAGAAAGTCTTCTGCAAACAGAACATTGTAAATTGCTTAATGTCAAAGTCAGCCTTGAGCTGTGGCACCATAAAATACTCTGGCCACTAGTGTTCTAGTTTTTTCTCCACTGGCCATTTGGGGTTTGAAGACAGAAAGCAAACATATGGAATAAACAAGTCTAGAGCTTTATATTAATTATGTTTGCAGTGAGGAATTATTTAAGGAGATTAATGCAGAGTTCTTTGTTAATAGATGGTTATACTTTGCTCACAGTTTGTTGCATTTACCTCCTGATGGGGAGTTTTCTCTGCCCAGGTTGTAAATAAAGAACAGGACTGTGAAAAAGCATCTGATCCTGAGCAGCTCCATACTTGCCACCTCATCCACTCTGACAAGAGTCCCAGTATTCCAGTCTTGCAGCTACTTAAATATGCAGCCCTTTGCAGTGCCCAACACATGCTTAACAAACCATGAAAAAACATTATCAAATATATCTTCTGTATTTTATCCCCTCTCTAGATGTTCTTTTAACAAATATAGGAAGTGTTACCAATATGATTGAAAATGGAACTGATTTGCTCTTCTAATGACAGTAACTGCCTTTCCCAACAACATGGCACAGGTTACTGCCTGGGAGCTGCCAGAATAAAAAAAAAAGAAGTTAAAATAGGAGAGAAATGAGCACAGAGAGGTAGAAGAGCAAGGACTGTAATGATTGAGGAGAGGTTAGCTCAGGTCAGCCTCAGAGACAGGAATTGGGATAGGAGAGACAGGAACTGATTGTGGAAGTTGAGTCTTCAGTTATAAGAGAATTTCATGGAACATTTTCTTCAGAGTTCAACCTAAGGAATTTAGGTGCAGCCACACAGGAATACTCAAAGAACTGAATTTCACCAGGAGTTTCCCTAATCTCTGGGTCATTCAGCTTTGCTGAAGGAAGAGGCTGCTCAGCAGTGGAAACGCAGAGCTCTCATTGCATTGCATATACTGTGGCCATCACATGTACCAAAATAGCAGCCCTGGGCCACCCCTCAGTCTGGGGTCCTGTTTCAATGCTGTGTGGTCTCAGCCAGCAGAATCTCCCCTGTAGAAGAGAGAGCTGTGCAGCTCCCTGCAGCCCAGAGTCCCTCCATGGACCACCCACCTGAGCCAGGAGGAGATCAACCCTCTCTGACAGAGGTGATTTCTCAGTGGCCTCAGAGGACAAGGCAGGAGCTTTAACCAAGGGCACAGAACACTGTGGGTAATCCTGGGCATAAACTGACAGGATATTAGCTGGGCTTCAGTCACTACTAACCCTTTAATTTTTCTTTTGCAGTAAATGGAAGGCAGATTGCTTTTTTCTCCTTGGACAGGAGGCTACTTTGCCTGACCTCATATTCATCCTGGATAGTAAAGCCTGTGATGTGGTCAGACATCTCAAAAGAGCTGGAACACCCTGATTTGGTATCTCCAGTATTTTTCCCAATACCCCATCATGTAAAAACATTTTTACTTTGACAGATCCCTCTGGGTTTACAAAATCTTCTGGACTTCTGCAAGACCCTGTGTACAGATAGGAAAACAGAGCACATAGAGTGTCAGCCTTATCACGAAGGTAGTCCAAAAATCTTGCAAGAGAGATGGTAACATCACTGAAAATATACGAGAATAGGAACTGCCATCCTAAGTAACCTAAACCCCTCAATGTTACTACTTTTGAAAGGCTCTCTCCTTTTGGACCTTGGCCCTGCCTATGTGTACAAGAAAGTGAATGGAGGCAAATGTAATAGGACTACTCATGCATAAAGCTGGTCACATGCATTAACGCTGGCAGGAACAAGGACTTTCTTTTCATACTTACACTAGAGGATGGTAAAAGAAATGCTGCTCAAAGAAATCCATCAACTAATTCAAACTCTAAGCTAGCTACTTCAGAACCTTGTACAATGGCCACACTCAATGGGTCCATTGAAGACCTGGAGACGAAGTAAAAACAGTTTTCTTTTTGAAGAACATTACGGGATCAATATAGTGCTGTGGATATTAGGAAAAGTCACTTTAATAAAAAGGAAATTGCACATAATGTAACAAAACAATTGCTATTTGGAAGCCCCTGAAGAAATGGAACAATGTAATATGATATTTCTTAACTTCATTTCCCATCCATTGCAGAAAGCATAACAATAAAGTTTTCTACATAAGCAACTTCATGAGCTGAAAGAAGAGAATGTATAATTCCTTTCCTTGGACTAAGCCAAAAGAAATGAAGAAAAAAATTGATTCTTCTCTGTTAGCCTCCTGTGTAAAATTTTTCTCCTTATCATCTCATCTAGTTATATCTTTCTGCAGTTTGAATTACCCTCTTTTCCTCAATCTGGTAAGGCAGTGAAAGGATGTTTGTTCTGCTAATTAACTTTATTACCCTGATAACTCCCTGCAGCCTTTGACGAAAACAATTACCGTTCCTCCTTTTTTTTTTTTTTCCCCACTGGCAAAAAAAGAGAAGGGAAAAAAAAATGGAAAAAAAAAAAAAGACGACTATTAATTAGAAACGAGGCCCTGGTCCCTGCCATGTTAGCCTGCCACGTTCTCAGACCCTCGAGCGGGATAGCATTACATTGTCAGTAGTAATTTAGCTCTCATCTGTCTCTGCTAATTATTGTCACATTCATCAAATTCATCAACAAAAGTGCTCTCAGAAGGATTGCATATTTGCAGTTAATACAGCATAAACTGGTATTACCCATCACCACATTTGTGATGATGAGAGGGACACAACTTATTCATCCCTAATTAGAGCAAGCTGGGTAATTAATTATACATTCCGCCTTATTACTTCTGAGTTCCCAGATATTGTTTGTCTAAAAAGGGGGAGAGAGAGGAAAAGAGAGAAGCCTGAAAATTAAAAAAAAAAAAAAAAAGGGAAAAAAAAAAGAAGGGGGGAGAGAGAGAGGAGAGAGAGAGAGAGAAATGTGTGATGTGTTTTGTCACATGTGCTATGCCATAATTCCCACCTGACAAACTAGCTGAATCAGTAGAAAATTGCAAGTTGTCAGCAGCAGAATAAACTGCTGTAATAGCTGATTAATGATCAACACCTGTGACAGGTGCTACACGGGACTGTAAACTTGGTGTGATTAACAGTCACCGGACGAATAAATATTAGTGACAGTCAGTGGAGAGCGAGTTTGTGTGTTTTAACAAATCTCACACATTACAGTTATTGATATTTCCAGTATAGGCACTTTCTTTTTGGTAATTATCTGGCAACACTGGAAGTGTGTTTCAATTCAGTATGTTTGTTTCTCTTCTCTTTATTTCAGAGTTCAAAATGATGCTTTGACAAGATGACCTTGCACAGTTCACAGCCACGGACAAATTTGGAATAGTCACAAATACTTTGTTCCATGTCCAGCTCATGGCAACACTCCCAAATATTCTTTTAAGGAAATTCAATATACCAATATATAAGCATATAGAGATTAAAAAAAAAATCGTATAAGTATATTAATTTTTGGAGCTACATTTTCAAAGCTTGTAATTCTAAGAGTCAACTCAGTTTTTTTTCTTATGTCAGTGGTTATGACATACATGACTGCTGAAGGAAATCAGTATTTCTTTTATTTTACCATCAAAGATGGATGAATTTCTTCTGGACAATTTCATTCTCATTAATTTAGACTTAGAAAATTCCCTTTACAGTGGGGCATGAAAGTTATCCGTTCATGTGATTGCCCCATGCTCAGCACAGCAGTATTTAATCAATTCCTAGATACAACTAGAGCTATATCAGGATACTCTTCGGATAGCATAAACCACATTTTTCATCTTTGTGCATGGTTACAGATATACTGATTAGGTAAAATATATATTCTTGTGCAAAAAGGCATGTATTAGAAAGTGAAAAGACATGAACACAGAGAAACCAGTAACTGCAGATTTTGCCAGCAATCCAATGTCATTATCAAACTCTAAATGTGATATAACAACACTGTCTTCCTCTACACCAAGTCTTTACTGGGCCAGAAAAAAAAGAAAAAAAATCAGAGTCATTATTTCAGAGTTTCACCCATGCAAGTGAAAGAAACTAATTGTTGGTCAGATATATCTAATACATCACTCTGTTCATGTGGCAGCTCAGCTATGTTGTGTATTTGGTCTGTTAGAAAAATAAAGCTTAGCATTTTCCTCAGAACAACTTTTTGTTATAGCCAGAAGTAATTAAATAAATGTCATTAAAGATATCCTACCTGCCAAGATTTACCTGTATCATGTAGCACATTAGGAGACATGGAAACGAGTAAAAGGCAAAGAAATTACTGCTTATATGATTTCCTGAAGAGAAATAATAATATATATCCTTTCCTGGAGCACAAAATATTCCAGTCATTTGAATCTTTAATGGAAAACCCTGAACACGTGGAGCTGGGTTGTTGCTTCTCCTCCCAGACTCACAGTTGTGCATCCATAACAACCAACTGGACTTTTTTCCCCCATTCCATGCATTCTAACAACAGCAGAAAGGAAAGCTTTCATTTCTTGGTCTAACCGATTACCAACCTGCTTTCAGGCAGGAACTGTTACACAAACTCTTCTTTCAGATGCAGACAACTGTGGGGAAGGGTTTCATAAAAAGGTGGCATTTATGTCACCTGAGAACCTCCCTGCATGAAAAAACTTCCCATGAACTTCCCCACCATTCTTTTGCAGTTGAAGTAAGGACAGCAGAGGAACTTAAAGAGAAAAGAACATGAGCACTATTTCCACAAGCCCCAAGAACAGAATAATAGTTCAAATACATCTAATATATGTCCTTTAAATAATGAAAAGAAGGTGGAAATAACATCCTGCTCTTAAGGAAAATATAATTTCTATTATTTTAGCAATGTGTGTCCTTCAATTCCCCATTTCCATTTATTCCTGCAGCAGAAATATAAAAATCCCAAGCAATCCATGAAGAAAAAATTCAGAGAGATGAAAATACATTTTGTGGATAATAGCTTGCTAGGTATAATACTTTGTTTTCTGATTAATCTCCAGTGTAGCAACCTGAAACATAGAAGCAATAGCTTGAAAGCTTTATGCAAAACATATGTAAATTTGTTATGCTTTAGTACAGATACATCTGAATAGGCAGCAGTGCTGTGAGCCAACAGGCTCGGAAGGAGGCCAAGCCCACATCCAGATGCCACTGATAGAGAGACACTGTGTGGGCATCAATGCTCCCAGCTGCCAGCCTCACCAGGCTTTTTTACAGCATCTGACTGCACGAGACCCAGCAAAGCTCTCTACTGATAAATCATAATAACACCCAGGAACAATTCCAGTGAGTATAAAAAAAAATCTAGCAATAATAAAAAAAAATCCTAAATTAAATATTTTTTTACGAGCAATTACTATCAGGAAATTCCACTATCACTTTATGGAACCAGAGAGAGCAAATGAGAGTCTCAAAATTAATGCTGAATTTAACAACAACTTTTAAACGTGATGTTCTATCTGTCAATACTATATTTTATGAAACTGAATCCATTACCTGTTCCATATACAGAGTATATGGTTAAGTTTAGTCTTTGAAATGAAGGGTGGGTCTAAAACTCAAGTGAAGAGATCAATTTGCTCGAATTTGCTGTGCTTTGGAACAATTTGCAATTTGAAAAATATATTTAAAAAAAAGAAAGAAAAATGGAAACTATCAAAAGACAATGGCATAGCAAATTAATCAGGCCTCAGGAGAAAAGAAATCACTCATTCCCCTTTAAATTACAAACCTTGTTATTTCTCTTCACTTAATGTGTTGCAAATCTTATTTAGCAAGTAATTCTCATCTATTCTTTAAAATAGAGCGAGTCAAAAAAAAAAACCTAAGCAAGTTTCACCAGGAAAGCAGCCATTATGAACTATCTAACTCAATTTAAGTAAAATTAATTTGGGATTACAATTCAATATCACCGTCACTCATACTGTTCAGGCTATGAATCAATCATAAATAGGCTTCAAGACAGAAATCCCTTTGTTTAGCAACAGTTCACCAAGATTTTTAGAGTAGCAAATTTCATAAGAGAATTTTAGATTATTCACTGACCCACAGAACATACGCTATCAAATTTCATGTGTACAGGAATGTGTATCTGAAGCAAAAATACTGAATTCAAAAGCAAATCCTTTATCTTTTATAATCACACAATAGCAACAAAGAACAACCCCCCAAAGTTACAGGAGATTTGGACCCAGATCTACAGTATTTGCAAAGTTCTCCTTTCATTCATTCCCAAATGTGAAGAAAAACATTTGCCAGAGAATGCTGGTGTCACAAATCTTAGAAATCAATCAGAAATATTACTTGTTTTCCGTAGCTATTTCTAGCACAACAAAGCAAGGACAACCAGCATAAAATCAGAACAGTATGAACCAGCATAGCTCTCATTCTCTTTTGTTCATGTCTTTACTGCTTTAAAAATGAAATAAAAATTAATGATTGTTGAACTGTATTCTGGGACATCTTGGCTTTTTGTGCTTCATCCTACACCGTTAACTATGTAATTTCACCAGCATCTCAGCATCACATCCACACAAGACTTCCAAGATATTAACTTGATTTCTTTGTACAACTCCTTTTCAGAAGTCATTTGCAAAGCATCTGCATCCTCTAAAGGAAGAAAAAAATACGCAATTCACCTGATGAAGATAGAAAATTGTAATTACAGACCATCCAACAATTTTGATAATTTCAGCAAGACAGCTTGCTGAAAACTATGTCTTTTAGTTTAGAAAATCACACAGAGCTGCTCTGTAGTGGTGTCTGTAGTGCAGAGCTGCATAGGGAAGAACTGGGAAGAAAATCCAGCATTTTTGGTACAGGATCCCCTGTTTGCAAGACTTTACTGATGCTCTTTATGGGATGAACCCTCTGCAGGTGGGATCCCACTGATCCTCTTCATTATTGGTGGCAACCTTTCAAGTCTATGTTCACACCTTTCTCTTTGCAGAAAATCTGAATGAGTAGATACACCCATGCTCCATAGCAAGTAAAAATTTCAGGAATACTTGATGCCACCGTGGAAAGATAGCTGTGGGGCAGAAACTTGGCCAAAAATCTGAATTTTGAGATGGCTGCCTACTTTTTCCACAGGACTTTAAGCATCTTAAACTTCTTGAACCACCTAATATTTTTCACCTTGAGAGTAATATTCTTTCTGCAATGAATAAAAATCTAGGCAGCTATATAGCATCTTTTTTTATTTGTGATTTTTCCATATAGAAGTGTGATTCCACATAAATTAGTGTTCAACTTAAGGACTCTTAACTGAGTTAAGGGATTAAGTCCAATGTATTATCTAATTTTGAATGAGTGGTCATTCCTAAAATGGAGTCAGATTTAAGCATGTTTTACTAATTTCCCTCAATTTTCCATTTGCACATATGTTCTCTATAACCCTTCAAAGTTGAACACTCAAACATTTTTAACAGCATTTCCCCCAGATGCCCTTCTTAAATAGATGCAAGTATATTTTCTTTAGCAGCAGCATTAATTGCTCTATAGCTTCAGTGTGTCATCACTGAGGCATCATTCAAAAAAAACACCTGCACACATGAAATGCTCATGGATGGAGTCAGCAGTGAAACACATGAGGAACAGCACAGCAAACGGGGCTTTCCTGACATGGCACTGCTAAAATTCCTGGTGACTCCTTGCAGGATTACTGAAATGGTAACTGCATGTCTCACGCTGGGGCAAACACAGGACACAGTAAGTGACCAAAATCTAATCTTAGTTACCCCAGCATGCACTGGAATCAAGTCACTGACCCCAGTGAAGTCGTTCTGGACTTTCATCCATACACTTGGTGTTCTCCTGAGCAGT
Organism: Molothrus aeneus; assembly: GCF_037042795.1. Lineage (NCBI taxonomy): Eukaryota > Metazoa > Chordata > Aves > Passeriformes > Icteridae > Molothrus > Molothrus aeneus. Next base: position 18,342,992 of record NC_089655.1, read on the forward strand.
AAACAGCCCAAGAGGCAAATAGCAACCTCCATATGAGAAATCCTCCCCACATGATACTTTAGTTTTACTTCAAAATTCTTCACTTTTTTTTTTTCAATACCAGGATGAGGAAAACATTGTTTATAAAAAGGGTTTTTTCCAGATGTGAGTCATGTTGAACACTGAAGGAAAAAGTCATCTGGGAGAATGATTAACGGCTTTGAAAAACTAACTTAACCATTACAAATATTGATCCTGCTGCCTCTTTTATGAAAAGCAGTACATGAATCGATGGAAGCTGAGATAGCCAAAATAAAATAGTACTTATCTGACATACAGTTGGTGTCTATATTTAGGAGATGACACATAAACACAAGACTAAATCAAATTGCAAATTGAGAAAAGGTCTCTTAACAAACCAGTAAGATGAATCAGGCAAATATACAACTTTTTGTTCTTTTCAAGCATGTTCCTCACCTATTCCTTCACCATAGCACCTTCTTCAAATGACAATATTTAAACATACTGAGAAATAATGAAAAAATTTCTGTGTGTTCCTACACATTTACATGCCTGTTCTCCCTTGTCCATGAATACTCTGCCACTAATTGTTTTTTTCCACTTAACTGTGAGCTCTGCAGGATAAATGTTCTATTCTTTCTCATTACACATTTCTTGAGTAAGTGCACTTGGACTTCATTTCGAGCAAGGATTCCTCAAAATTTTGTTGCATATTAATACAAGAATATGGATGCAGTATTTACATAGTTTACCTGATACAGGTCCAGCATCAGATTTTAACCCCATTTGCAATCACTCTATAAAAGGGATGCATGTCAAAGCAACAAGCAAACCAATCTTGCTTGGATTATAATTAGACTAGCTGAACACTTGTTTAAAAGTCACTAATATATAGAAACTAGGTAGTTAGATTCTGATGCATGTTTTGATGGATACAAGGTTTTAGGATTAGGATTTATAAAGCTTTATAAACATTGGAGCCAAATTGTGTCCACCTGTAGAGGAACACAAGGAGGCCAAGAGGACACACAAAGAAATGGACAGAGCAGGGAAGGTGGTCCCTGGGCCAGCCCTTGCCCTGCTCTGGGCAAACAGGAGATAGAAGGAAGTGTTAGAAAACTTCTGCCCAGAAATCATTGCTTATCAAAGAGAAACCCATTTCTTCTGTTACTCGGGGCACTTAAGTCCTCCAAGTACTCTTTGGGTTTCAGAAACGGTGGGTTAGAAACACATTTTGGACTGCATTTCACTGGGTACTTAATGTGACTGGTTTTCATTTTCATAGGAACTCTTTTTAAGCTTGCCACAACCATTAATACCACATTTTAAACATTCTCCTAGGACGGGTTTACAGGATTTAAAGGGAAGTTCGTGTCTATGCAGACTTTGCCTAGAAAAATATCATCTGCAAAACTTCGATAGAAAAAAACCCATTCATTTAAAGTACTAGAATACAGCAATTACAGTGTCATATAATTTAACAAATTATTAAATACTTGGAGAAATCCTGGAATGTTTAATAGAAAATATAGATCCAAAAATGAGAACCAAAACCATCATTAAAAAAAAAAATCTGCTTTATTTTTGCATTTGCTATTTTCTGGAATACCTTGGAAAATATCATGCTATATTTTGTTAGACCACTGTTTAACAGATTTCAAAATTGAGTATTGGAATTGAAAGTAGACCTAGATATGTTAATCAAGTTTAGCCAATATGTGCTTTGTGAACATGACCTAAAGTTGTCTTTTCTGATGATAATTCCACATAATGGTTTTCAATTTCATTATTCATTGACTTATTCAAGACCTAAGATGTGAGTAAAAACATTCAGCTGAGGGATGCATAAGAAGTCAGCCAAATCACCTGTACCAGTATTTTACTTTATCCAGACAAATTCCAGGTCTTCCCTATGAAAGAACACTGTCACAGGAAGTTTATCAGGATGCTTAAAAGCAAAGAAATGAGCAGCAGCAGCAGCTCCTCATACTCCAGGACTCCTAGAAGGAAAGGGACACTGAACTGGGACACTCAACAGCCACAATAGTGGAGTGCCTGGGAACAGGCACAAACTCCAGGGAAATCCTTCTCCAGTCCCCCAGACATCCCCACCCTGGCCTTGGCCTTCATGGCAAGCTCCATCCAGTTCTGCTTGCTGGCTGCAAAAATGTCTGCTTCCAGGAAGGGAATTTTATTTAAAAAATCTCATTCTAGCTCACTTTCCATCAATCTCACAGTTTTACATAAGAAGACATTTAACAGCTACATGCTTCAGATTTGTTGAAATTTCCTGAGAATTCCTTACTTGTGATAGAAAATTATAAAATGCTAAGAGATACCATTGCAGAGATCAGAAATTCACATGATCAGGGAATAAAACTGAGAAAGAAATTTTTTATTCTTTTATCTGGAGAGATAGAGAAGGGAGGAAGAGTTTAGATCTGCAGTTAGGCTTCTCAATGATTCATATATGAACAGATCTAAGGATAACAATGATTGCCATGCAAATTTTATGTCTTAAAATTAAGATTTGGAAAATATGACATCATAATAATGCAAAATAGGTGATTACTTTCAGTCAACTATAAAACTTCCTACAATAATAGGGTACAGCTACACTTATATATGAAATAGTTTTCTATGTGATTTAGAGAAATAAATAAAATGTAACTTCATAAGCTTTAGATTTAGCTTTAATTTGATGAACATGCAATCAGTGCATGTGTATATCCAGATTAACCTTTAAAACAGTGGGTTTGTTTCTCATTCTCCAATGCTTAGACCAGCAATAGCTACACAGAAGCAAGTACAGAAAATTTGACTTATTTTAAAAATTAGGTCTTAGATTTTATTTATATTCATATTTTTACCCTATTATATAAACTAAATTTAAATTATTTATTTATTAAGCTGAGCCACTGAATATTTATTCACACTCTAGCTAAGGGAATCAGTAAAAATGTTAAATATAAAACATATGCAATTTTAAGATGGTACTGTACTTCTGAAACATTTTGGCAAGAATGTTAGGAATATCTTTTCCAATGAAGACCTAACAGTGATGTTTTGAAGAGTGACAGTGTGATCAGTCAAAGAATCTGATTTTTGAATTCTTGTCCAAACAAGTCCAATCTACATATCATTATTGCCTTCTAAAAAGAGAATTCAATGGGAACTATGTCTCTAAAAACTGAAGAACTAAGCAGTACAAGGTGCTATTCTAAAACTTTTAAATTTTAATGATATATATTACTTTTTGAGGGAACAGAGTCCACCGTTTCATTATTTTCCTTCTTAAACTAGCAAGAGAAAAGCTGATAGGGAGTGGGGCACATACATGAACATGATGTTGGTTTAAAAGGTTATTCTGAACTCAGGTTCAGCCCTTGAGCCCATGAGCAGCTCCTGGAGGTGCTGAGTGCACTCCTCATGCTTCAGGAAGCCAAAGGCAGAGGGAGGGGGCTTCAAGACCTTTGAAGGCAAAATTTATACTTAACCCAGATAAAAGTTAGATTTATTGTATTAATTTTGGTTTGAAAGCCTGATTATTTAATTTTCCATAGGGCATAGTTCACAAGTGCTGACAAAATGCCTGCATCTTCCCTAAGGAGAAAGAGCACAGTACCATCATGCAACATAATTTATTCAACCCCTAAGACAGGGGTAGGAGGTAAGGGCTGCCTGGGTCCAGCCATGGCAGCCTTTTTTATGAATATCAGCGGCTCATGAATATAAACAGTTACAGAAAAATAAAATTTATGAAACCTAGACCTAGGAACAAAAATCTCAGAGATCAACAACTCCAAAAGAATCTAGTGTCGCATCCCTAAGAATGTCAGATTAAACTAACATGTGCCAGTCAATATTGGTACACTGTGACCCTTGACGCCTCCTAAGCAAAACTATTAAGTCCAACATTTTCTCCTGTAAGCACTTATCTGTAAGGATGGCTAACATGTCCTCTAAAGCAGATATTGAAACTGATTGGACAATAGGTAGATACCAGACAGGGGCCTGGGGGCCGACCTCTAGAAATAGGGGGAGAAAATCTTAATCTGCAACACAATGCAGCTCTCTTGAAACCCTATCATTTTCACTTCCCATGTGTCTGCTGCCTGACTGTGAATGGATTTGAAAAGGAATGGTTAGTGCTGAAAATTGGATCAGAGCTAACATTCTCTCATTTTTATCAGCAGCTGCCAAAGGTCATCTGACATAATAGCTGATGAATTCAAGCCCAGTGGATTTCATTTGCAATTTTCAATTTACTGAGGCCTCCAAACCCCACAGTGATAAAAGCTTCCCCTATCGTGGCCTGTCACAAACATCAAGAAACTGCACAAACCCACAAGAAAGAAATAGGAGAAAGCTGTGCATCATCACAGTTACAGATAAGGAGAACAGGAAGAAACAGTATCATGTAGAAAGGTGTGGAGCGGCATGTGTGGTTGAGTTTCTAAATGCCAATTGTAATGAAAAGACTATGAAGAGCAATCAAATAACTTCTACAGAATAACATCATAGTTCCCCTCCCCCCCCCTTCACAGTTTCAAAATTGCCTTCTAATCTCTTGCTTGACATCCTGAAGATAAAAGTGAAAGCGAAAAAACCCTGTTTATTTAGACATGGAAAGTATTGTACCATTGATATATTTACCATAGTTTTGATTTACAAATTCCAGCTATTAAGAGACCTATTATCAGAGAAACCATGTCAGCACCAAAGAAGGAATGCTTTTGTTTGCTGGCAGATGGACTGTAGATCATTACTTCTGGTCCACAGGGAACACAAATGAGCCCCAGTCCATGGGTGCTGGAAGTTTCAGAGTCTGCTCATCCACACCCACACATTCAGAGACTTTTCCACATGTAACCACATTCACCCTAGATCTTTGTCACACTGTCATTGTAAGAAATTTGTATGGGATCCTGTTCCAAGTGATCAGGGAAAAGAACAAAATAAAACCCAAAGCCCTTCATACTGGAAGCAACATCTTTTGCTAAAGGCCCAAGTAGCTCACATTCTCTGCCTGTCTATGACTACATGATGAAATATGTACAGGAAGGAAAACTACTGTTTCACTTGTAAATGCAAAACAAAACAAAACAAAAATTCCAGACCTTAACCCCCAATTTCAAAGAACTAATTCAATCCCAAGAGCAGCAGCATTTGAAGCTACCATCTACCATGTTTATGACTTCACTTTCAATTCTATGACACGCATGTCGCAGTGGTACAAACTCAAGTTTCCCTTTCAGTAATCTCAACTAAGTCAAATAAACAGGAAACACAAATACTGCCAGCTGGATTCTACTTGGACTCAAAGCCAAGGATGCAAATAACTCAAAGATGTTTCTACTATGAAAAGCCCTTGGTTAGTGCAAAACATAAAATCAGAGGAACGCCAAGTACAGACATTATACAGTGAACAATGGCACATTATTCTGTGCTTGGAATAGTTCAGCTTGTCTTTCAAGAAGTTATAAAGACCCCAGAAAGAGAATTGCTTGTGATGATTCTCTGTTGATTACATGTAGATAAATAAGTATCACAGAATAAGTGGAATTGGAAGGGACCCAGCAGGATCATCGAGTCCAGCTCCCTGCCCTGCACAGGTTATGGTAGTAAGCAGCTCGTCTGAGCATTGGCAGGTGAGTTAATGTAACTGTTAATGCCAAAAGAACATTTCCAAAGGTATTTTTCCTTATTGAGCCTGATAATGATAGTTTCTGTGTTATTTCAGGAAGGTGGTGACAAAGAAACCATGTGTATATATAGACAGCACTTCCAGGGAGAGGGAGAGAATTGCCAAGGTACTCCACCAGAGCTGCTTCCTTCAGGTGTCCTCAGAGCAGCCACACATCGGAGCAGCACTGAAAAATTTTATAGCACTAGCACTGGCATTTATTTTCAACACCTAAAAATATCATACACTCCTTTCTGCAAATAAAAAGAAGGCCAAATATATTATACTGTAAATAGAATTATATCTTGGACAGAACAAAAGTGGAAAAGGTGAAATAAGGGTTGTAAAGAAAATGCCATGGCTTTCTAGAGATAAGGGCATGCATTTGAATATTTTTGTTTCCAATTCCTTCCTTCCTTCCTTCTTCCCTCTCTCCCAGAAGCCTCCAAACTCCAGTTTATGAGGCAAGCAAACAGTCCTGGCCCTCTCAGGAAAAAACAAAGCAAAATGCTTTTGAGCTGGAATTGGCTTTTCTTTACAAGACTCACTACACCTGATGCTAGCAGATAAATTAATACCAGGAATTAATACTAATGCTTACAGCTTTGTTAGCATTTACAGTGTCAACAGGGAAAAAAATCTTGTATATTCTATTCAACATTGACTCAAAATGGTGCATATTACATTATAGTCTGCTAACTCTCCTAGAGGGCTGCAAGTCTTCCAAGTGTCTGTTCAGTCATTAGTCATTTTTTGTACTACTGTAAAGGTCTATGTGTAAGAATCAGGAAGTCCTGGGATCTGACACTATCCCTGGCATGGGATATATACAGCCTTGGCTAAATCACTTCAGCTGAGAGCTTCAGTATGCTCTCTGCAAACTGTGAATAAAGTCATCAGTGCAGGAGTAGAATTAATGCTTGAACAACTGACGAAGTCATATAGAGGTTAAGTATCTCTGAGCATTCATTCATGAGTGATTTGTAATGATCACAAGCAGAGGTAGTTTCTGGTTTCTTCTCCTTGGAATCCCTCATGTCTCAAGTTCCAGAATGGCTTCACATCTCTTTTGAAAGCAGGGCACAGCTGGCATGAAGATAATTCTTTGGGAAAAAGAGCCCTGTATTGGTGGAGTGAAGTCTCACCTGCTGAGTCTTGGTTAGAGAGAAAAGACAATGAGGGAGAAGACTGAAAATATGCAACCTTATTCATCATCACCAAGTTCTCAGCTGTTAACTGACAAGTTCATACATGAAAGACTAAGCAAAAAACATTTGACAATGGAAAATCAGATGCTTCTACCATGCAGAATTAGCAAAGATCTGTTACAGGAAAGAAAGTTATTAGAAGCAGTGTTATGTAGAGGATAAAAATGTGAACATTAAATGAAAAGTGGTAAGTCAAAATGTACTTTTCATCATCAGCCACTGTGTTATGACCACGAGCTACAGCTGAGCCGATTAGAACATTTACTGCCATTAAAACAATGTAGATTTGTACATGGCTGAGGAGTTATTAGTCTGGCATAACTGAACACATTACTCAACAATAAAACCAGAGTATATTTATAGCAATTCCATTTGTATTAGAAAGATCATGTTTAAAATGATGTGCTTTAATTCACTCTTACATCAACCTTTTCATTTTAACAAGCAAATTATTATTTCAAAGAATTTATCATCCTTCTATTTTAAAGAAAACTGAAAAAAAAATTTGGGGTTATAATTTGCTTAAATTCTGCTACTTTATAAATACACAGTAAACTTTATTTAGAATAAAAATAATTGATACTACATAGTCTGCAGTGTCATTTCTGTTCATTTCTCATAATCTGAAGATGATCTGCAATAGCTTTAATAGATTTAGAGAAAAATAACAGCTTTGATCATGGTTTAGAAATAATGAAGTACAATAAAACAGGTCCAATCCAGTGATCATCTGAGCATCCTCACTTCTTAATGGAGCAAATGACAACTGCAAAACTCTTGTAGGATCTGGCCCTGGGCACTTACAAACATGCTGTGGAAAGTCAGCCTGACTTCAGCAGAGTGAAATTGGAAAGAAAACAATTTTCTTGCACCTCTGTCTTGTGAGATTCAATTATCAGTGTCTGATCCTGTAAGGCATCAAGCACCCTCCTGTGAGGTCCTCCAATCCCACGGAAACCATCACAGGGAGCTGAGGGTACTCACGGCCCGGCAGGACTGGACCCCAAGAGAGCAGAGCCACGTGTGGGCAAGGGCTGGCCTGAGCCAACCATCACCAAACAGTGTGACCAGAGAGATCCAGGAGTCTGGGATTGTATGGAAAATGCTCCATGACTGGGGAACATTTGTTACAGTAAAATTCAAGCTGTCTCTGTCACTGCTTATTTTACTGTCATCATGACAATACAGTTCTAGTCTCATAACTCAGGGCTCTTCTCCTTCAACCCCCGAGTCTAAAATGGCATTGGAAAAATGAGTTTAGCTGCTTCAGCTTCGCCCTTCTATCAGAGAATGCAGCAGAAGAATGTGCACAAATCATCTCTTACAATTCACAGACAATTTTATGATCTGTTCCTCTTCCCCAGCAAACAGGAAGAACAACACCACAACACAGCCTCCACCACAGCCTTTAACTGGACTTTGATATTACTTGATATTTGATTGCTTTGATATTTGATACTAAAGTTTCAGTAAAAACACACTATGCTAAAATTAAATATATGTTCTGCACTGTATCTTCAGTCTTGAAGAAAAAATGCTGCTGAAGGCATGACCAATATAATTATTCCAATTAATTTTTGGAATGAAATTAATGTGTGCTATTGTTCACAACACTGACATTAGAAATGTCAAACCTCCAAATGAGAAACTTGAAAATGTACTAATATCTCACCTAATTAATAATGCTTATCTAAAGTAAACTACACCAGTTTCTTTACATCCAATTAAAAAATTACTTGAGAGGCAAGACTGAATGCAGGCAAATATAACTTAGCGTAGGAACCTGAAGGAGGTTGTCCAGTTTTCTCTGTAATAATTTTAATAATATTTATTTTAACAGTACATATTTTCTAAGTTTAAGGCAATACAGTTTAGATCAGTTTTATGAAATACTCTGAGAGTTTGTCAGTATGAAGAGTTGTTATTTACCCGAGAGGTTTGGCATGATAAAAATAGCATACCAAATTATAAGCAGAATTAGAAATTATATACCATAATTTATCAAGGAAAACCCCTATTATTTTCACTTTGCTTCACTGTCTCTTTTATCTTGTAATAATTTACTCTATCTTGATATGTATTGTGTTAAACATCTAAAATTAAATAAGCAATAGTTTCTCAAAAAGTCTTCCTCACTATTTCAATATACTTTAAATGCTACCAAAATCAGTAGTTTCACATAATCTAGAGTCCCTTTTTGAGCCACATCTTGAAGACAAAATATTAATTAGAGTTGCCTGATTTCCATACAAGTTATAGCAATAAATTGTAGCAACTTCTCAAATATATGTGACTTATGATTTTAGTAAATAATAATATTTCATAACATTTCACAGAAGTGGAGAATATAAAAAATGTACTCATGAGCAGACTGAGCCTTGAAGGAGCATAAAGTGTTCAGTATTACTCTGTTACTTTTCAGACTTCACAGTTAAGGAATTACCATCTAGTATATCACTAACATATCCTTCCAAATTACAATTTTGGCTGCAAATTTTAATGAGAAAACCCAATTGTATTTTTTCCCCCACCAATATAATTTCTTTCAATTACTCAAAGTTTTGTTGGAATGAAAACAGCTGGATTAAGACTACAGCAAATGATTCACATCTCTAAAATCTTAAAATTTAACCCTTCGTGAGAAATTAATATATTTTCATGGTGGCAACATTAATTTTTCATTTAAAAAAGATTTTTCATCACTTATGGAAAAAATTAGACTATAAAAGTTTATAGTAAGACAGAAATTTGGTTTTTTTTTTCCCCACTAGAGACCCTGCAGGGATTTGTTTGTGAAAAGAAGCAAGATGTTCTTGGTGAACTCTAGTGGAGACCTCTAAATTTCCTTTCTCCATTTTTTATTTAAGGTTCAAATATTATGATTATTTAAAAATTTATAAGCCTTTAGATTTTAGCTTACCCTACCATAATGGTAAATGGTATTGTGTTAAAAAAATTGAAAACACTGCAAGTACCTTTGAAATTTTTTGTTCCAATTCTAACTATGAGATTTTGAAATCTTTGAAACACTGAAAGAATATACAAGATCTCACAGTGGTTATTAATACAAATTTTAAGTTCATTTAATTTCCTATTGTCAGCTATTATGTGAATCATAATGTGACAATCACTACTATAGATAAGACAGACAGAAAACTTTTTTAACAGTTGGTTCCCAAGAGTTCAAAATGTAGGGAAATGCCAATGTTAAGATTATCCAGTTAATCCAGTGAAACAATAAAGGACTATGACAATATCTTCTACTAAGTGTACCAAGACACGTTGTAAAATGCTGACTATTAGCACCTGAATGAAATACAACAAAAGTTGTCTAGAAAAGATAAAAAAAGCCACCGTAAGTGGCACATCTATTTTGTTTATCTGTACTCATATTGCTGACATGAAGCACATGTCATTGTACCTATTCATAATTGCATAAATCCTGAAAAACTACTACTAACCTTCTAATCATGATATTTAAACATTACAGCTGCTTTCTCCTTCCCACAGTATAATGACTAACTGCCACTAACAACTGATCATTATCATGAGGCTGGGGCAGCTACAGCCATGAATCCAATTCAACAGTGGTAAAGTCCTAACCTCATTGAAATTATTAGAAATTAATCAAGGAGATTAGTCTCAGTGGCAAGAAAAGAGTTAAAAGTCCTAAAGATGCAAAGGAGAACTTCCTAAAAACCTACTGTGTGTCAAAAGATGCTGGCCCAGTGACAAAAAGGGGAAAAGTTTCCTTCTCTTTGAAAAAATGAAGTTGGTCAGTGTAGTTCAGGATTCTTTTTATTCAAGCAGTACTAAACTACATTATGGATCAGATCTTCAGGAGGTGGAGACAAAACTGGCCACGTTTGATGGCTGTAGAGCTTAGGTTTTTTAAAAGAGCTAAACCACAAGAGATAAATGATGAACAAAATCTGAAATGTGATTAACCAGTTCATGGCTGGTTGTCCCTTTGAATACTCGTCTGAGGAGTCTGCCATCAATCACATTTTAGGCTCCACTTGTCTTTGCCAAAGTCTAAACTATTGCCCAAAGTTTACCCACAGCTGTTGAGTACAGATGTTAAATCAGTTTTAGAAGGACCCTGCCTAACGGTGAAAGCTCACAAGATGTCCTCTGTCAGTAATGCCCTCGTACTCTTGCCTTCCTCCTCTATTTTTGCCTACATCTTGAGCCCAGCAGGGCAAGCCCAGCAGGCCCCAGGCTCACCCAACATAGCCTTAGGTACATCTCTTCATGCACGTAGAGAATTTGTTTTTTTTTCCTGGCGTATCTTCTCAGAACAGTCCATCAAAATGATCTTTACCATGGGAAACTACTTTTGAATATTGATTCGTTCAACATGTTAAGACTCCATCTACTTTCCTGTTTGTGACCCCTGACAATGTACAATGCCTTGCACAGAACAGTGGCCATTCTTCTTGAATTATGATCTACACCTACCCTCTTTGTCCCACGCAGTAGTGACCTATTGCAACAAGGATCTTTGAAATAAAAGCTTACTTATAAATCCATTTCTCCAAGAGCATGGAATTCTAAGAGCCTCGATTCTGCATTTCATTAGTCAGCTTTACTTATTCATTTCATGGAAAATATATCCTATTTTGGTTTAACTTTTTCTCTGTCGTCTCCCTTTAAAGATATGCCACATATAATGTTTATCTTTGATCAGACTTTTTCAGCAGATAGCAGCAGCTTTTGTTTTCAAAAAGTGACCAGAGAATTGGTTTTCTATCAAGTGTGTAGTTAAGACACCTCATACAGCTCTGTTTTTCTGTACTTCTCTCATTCTCTGCCAACTGGTACCTCAGTCTTATTGGTATCCAATAATAAGCCCGATTACAGCTAGCCCTGGGAGACATGACAAAAAGAGAGTCCTCATCTTGCATTAATTGCTCGTATTGAAACTATGCCACATCTCTCGAAGCTAGATGTTGCTTAGTATCCCTTTGATATGATAATGACATGCTTCTTAGCAGATGAATATGCAAATTAAAAGCAGTAATTTGGTGGCATGCACCTGCTGACACTGCACTACTATGCTTATGTGCTCCTCTGTAACACTGCAGCTACACAAAAGCATCACAGAGGTAAAATTAAATTCTAATGTCGTATATATTAAACAGATGCTTCCACTTTTCTTTGTATATCTACTTTTTACAGAATTTGCTATTGGAATCTCAGTTCTCCCTACATGCAATTAGTGGACATTTATGTGTCATACACAGAAATGTACTTGGAGCTATTTAAGGGCTCTGTTTTTAAAGAAATGGTTTACATGAACTGCACTCTAAAAGAGATTTTTTTTTCCCCCTTCATAGCAGAGAGGCAGAGGATTTTAATCTTGATGCACAAAAGACCTTCATTCATAAAAGAAATGCATACTTGAGCATGGCAGCTCGCAACAGAAAATTTCTGTGGTAAAGATACTGCAGAGTATACACTTATCCAAACTTTCTGTTACTGATTATGAAAATTTTCCAATATGTTCTGTGAATTGACTGTGTGTGTTAATCACACAGAGCCAGATCTGCCCTCAGGTGTGTCCTTGAAAGTCTTCTATACATGAGTAAGTGCTGAGTGTGAAAGTAGAATTAGGTTCCACACTGCCAAGAATTCCTGTGAAGCTGATGGACCAACAGGCTTGGCCCAGGAGGGCACAGGTACCAATGTTGGACTGGCCCAGCTCCTGCTAAAAACGCTGATTATTCCCTGGAGATGGACTGAGTGACCCCTTGGAGCAGCCTGTAAGAGAACAAATCACCATTTCCAAATGTGATAAACTACGAATGCTCTGATATTATCAGGCTCAGTGGAGTCTATTTACAAAGAGGCAACAGAAGGAAGAGAACTGATATTTCATAGGATTGTAAGAGATTAGAGGAGCTTAAGGAAAATTCTTTTATTTGTGAGTTTATATAACTCAGGAAATATATACTGGGCATTTTCCAAAAAAGAAGTCAAACACATAACTAAGTTTCATTAATTAGGAAACTTTGGTTTTCAGAGGGTTCTTAGCTCTTAATTGGGTGCCTCCACAGGTGCAGGTCTGAATTTCTCTACAGCTCTCTGTGTCTGAGGTGGGCTGTGAGTCTGTGCCTGTTTTCAGGCAAGGGGGCAGCCCATGTCTCATGCCATGGAGTGGCCATTTGGATGTAGAAAAGAACACTCTCCCTGCCTCTTTGAAAGAGAGCACTTTGATCATAGAAGAGATTGTTTTTTCTCCTGGTTACATTTTATTGCCAAAAAAAGGGGGGGGTGAGTTAATGGCAAAGCATGTGAATTATTAAAAGTCAGTACAATTTTATTCCTTCACTCAAGTTCAGACTTTATGGCAACCTATTCCCCTACTCACCTTACAATATGTGTTTTCAATGTAATATATGTTATAATTAAAAAATAAATAACTTTACTTGATCTCTCCTGTCAGTGAAGACAACTTCTCTTTCAAGCCATCCATTGTGCATATAATACATATATTAGTTTCTTTTGAATAGGGCTATGAGAAAGATTCAAAATATGAAGAATTTCAACAGGAAGAATTTGAATGCTTGAAAATCATTCACTAAATGACAAAGAGTTATAAATTTAGTGGTTTTTACACACATAAGAATGATGGGAACAATGCTGGCCCTACTCGAGCTCTTATGCCAGTCCTGGGTTGATCCTTGGGTAAGGGTTCCTCTCTCTACACCCCATAGGAGAGAAGATATTGCAGATGGATATCTCTGATGAGCAGTGGAGTAAGACAAAAATCACTTCAAGTAATGCAGTTCATGGAGAAATGCAAGTGATATAAAAAGGATTTTATGTTAAAATAGATTTAAAATATAGATGAGTTAAAAATACTTAAAAGGCACATGTGTATTACTTCTTTGTTTATATTTTTGGGAGTTTTACATGGTACAGCCTTACGTACACCAAGTGAAGGAGATTTCTGCTGATGACCACTGTATGAGTACTGCACAATCCTATCAAACAGTCATTGCAGACATTGTGTTTCTTTGCTATTCACTCGATTTTCTCTGGCTTCATTTCCAAGGTTGTCTCTCACAATGAATATTCATTTATGAATCATCTTTCTTGCTATATTTAAACTAATACCTTTTTCAGCAAAATTCTATTCTTCTTGAGAGTTATTTAGATCTACAACATATTTATCTACTGCATTCTAATGGTTAATTCTACCTTGTCATGATAGTCTTAATTTTCTTTCACAATATTATTGAATTTTTACCTCATCTTCAAATAACACTGAAGTACATCTTCAGGGTCATAAAGCAAATTCCATCTTGTTCAAACAGTCTTTACTCCCTGTTTCCTTATAATAATGCTGACTAATAATCTGTGTCAAGCAATTTTCAAACCATATTAAATTTTCTGTATTATTAAATTCTGAAGAGCAAATTCTGTAATGAAAAATTCCATGCATAAAAACTTGTGTCACCTATCAAGTCTGTAACTACAACATTTTATTCCTGTTAAAGTAGCATATCTTTACCAAAGCTGAATGGGTTTTGTCTCAAAGAAGGGAGAAAAAATACACACACAAAAAAAAGAAAAAAAAAAAAAAAGAAAAACACCAAAACAAAACCAACCAAACAAAAAAAATTCCTAAAACACAAAAAAGGGCATTCAGAAAAAGTAAATCAATTAAAAAAGAAAAGTAAGAAAATCTCTGAATGTTCAGCTGTTTTCACCTTTCACCATCTTTCCCAGTGATGGTTGTTTATCTTTTTCTGAAATTTACTTATCCTACTCCTTCCCTTCTACCAGAAATGTGCAAAAAGTGGTTCATATATATACACACACACCCTCAGATGTTTATAAACATTCCCACAGTAGTTGTGTTGTAGTTATCCCTCACTTATTTTCAGTATGTTTGGATTTATTTTGCCCAGAAGATGTTATTGCACTCTAATATAGCATCACTTCTTGCTTCCCAAATATCCACTTATACTCTTAAAGCACTCCAATTTGTATCCTTTAACGTATTTACAATTCCATTTATAGACCACATGCCATTTCCTCAGCAGCAGGGGGCATTAGAATTAACAGAAACAATAACTAAACCAAATACATCATTATGCCAAGGAAAGGCTTCAATAAAAACACTGAATTTATATTAAACATTTCAGCATAATTAGAACACAGACATGAGGGCAGTATCCTCATCCCCAAAGCTTCAAAAATCATTAATGACAACATTCCTTATGGATATACCACTTGAAGGAGAATCTCTGCTACACTGAGCTTTTAAAGATCCTCTGGGAGGTTCAACTTTGGATCCAGTGGCACCCAGGATGAAGTGACCCTCAGAATCAAGAGTTTTCATACTGATATTTTGTCAGTAAAATAACTCTCATAGAGTATGTGAGGCAATCTGCTTCAATGACAAACAAAGAGGAAAAACAAATAAACCAGAGCTGGGACACGGCCACAGAGTGAACCATGGCCACAGAGTGAACAGAACATTTTCTGTTAAAGAAAATCAATGCCAGGCTCAAGCAGCTTCTGCTGGAAACCTTTGGAGCAGTGTTGTAAAGCCTGTAAAATTCCCTGAGACCTCAGTTACTCCCTGCTGCCAGGGGCTCAGGTTCCAAGAGAAAACACAAAACACTGTAGCAGTGCAAAAGGGTGCAAACGTCTTTTGCCACACTGGGGCATGAGGCTGGCAAGGATCATAAATTTTGGACACAAAAATTATAAAGACAATTTTCTTTCCCACAGTCACCTGACAGCCCAAGGTAAAGTAACAAAATCTTTGATTATAAATCAGAACACTTTCTTAGGCACATTATTTTGAAGATGTCCCTCAAAGTGTTTATGATTGCCCTGGGCTCATCTGCAGGGGGCAAAGCACAATTTCATGTGCTTGGAGACAGTTAAGCAGGGTAACCATGGGCTCCATCCAACCAGTAATGGAATTTCACATTAAGCAAGAGCAACTTCAAGATATTCACATGACTGCAGTAGAAACAGCTTATGTTACTCAAGAAATCAATCTTAAGAGACTAAGAGCCTTGCAATGTAATAACACTACTTGATTTCAGCCCCTTCTCTGTGGATCTTTTTTGCAGTAAAATGAAAACAGTAAGAATGTCAGATTGCCATTATCTGTCAGGAATTTGAGCAGGAAAACAAAACAGGTTTAGTACAATGATGAACAGTTGTGACAAATCATCAGCATTTTCTCTAGATCCTCATCTCAAAGCAGTTTCATATTTCATCTTTAGACTCTGCATTCCCTCTTACAGGAAGCAAAAAAATCATCCAGTATTTTACACTATGCTACATGTACACAATTTAAATCACACCTCTCCACAAGAAGTGAAAAAGTTTCAACTTTTTTTGTACACCTAAATCTGACACCAGAGTCTTTGGTTCAAAGTAATTCATACTAGCAGTTATCAGTGATTTTTTTTTCAGTAGTGCTTAAGGCTGCAGCCAGATCACGCTGCCTTTGACCTGCAAGCTGCACAATGACAGGACAGGAGAACTGGTAGGGATTGTTGTGAAGTCCAGCTGTCCAAAACCTGAGCAGCAGAGGGGCAGCTTACAGTTTAGTGGAAGAAAGAGAAAGGATACAGCTTGAACTTTTCCTAGTAAGAAAACAGATTTAAATAAATATTCCTTCCCCCCCACCCCATTTTTTACTCTCCATTGACAAAAATATTACTTCAAGAGATGCTTTTTTTTTAAAATAAATAGCAGTCTATTGGGATCTGTGGGATTCTGGCTCCACAATGTTGTAGCTATGAGTCCATACTGGAATGCAATAATTTACAAACAATTCCCTTAAAGGCAGAGAAGCCCACGGTCCTGCACTGAATATCAGTATCAGGCATCCCTTATTTCTCCCATTCCCTGGGCAGAAATCTCATAGTCTAAACAACAGTTACCTTTCCAATTAGTCTGGGAGTTTGGGAGCTAGGCTTCAGAAGAGAGTTCCATAGGGGATAGTTGGGATCTCTGGACCCTCTGCCTAAGAGCTTTGGGTAAAATATGACAAAAGTATGCTTCTATGTACTTATAGAGCAGAATAATCAACCTATAATCTCCATTGACAAGGACAAGTACTGACATTACCAAGTGAATAATGCTGCTCAATTAATTTCTGAACTTCCCTTCTCAGAAACAGTAGGGAAGACTGTTTTTCTTATGTTTGTACTTCAGAAAACCCAATATTGTTCAAAAATTTTTTCACAAGAAATTAGGTCACTTCTAGGTTTATATATATCTAACCAAGTTCTGGATGAAAAACATTCTAAAATGTCACATTAAATTTTTAATCTAGCAAAACACAGAAAAATCTGCTACAGCTGAACTTTTAAATATTGCAACATACACGGTCCCAGACCTGATTTCCCTCTATTTCCCTCTATATTCAAGTAATAAAAATGTCTGTATCTATTAATACAAAAGAAACTTCTTTTACATAAACCATGCTAAAGTGAGAGAAGGATTCAGGCCTCATGTTTTTATTTCTTGCAGCAGTTATACTGAATAGCATTTCCCCACGTCACACAGACAGGACATGTATTTTCCATGTAAACATATGTAAAGCCATTGTGGGTGCAGACCCCCTGATTTAGAAATATTAGTATCTTGTTAAGTAACCATACTGATGAAGAGAAAGTTTATAATGGTAAAACATACTGCATTAACACCATTAAACATCAATTAATGTAAACAGCTTAGTCTCAGAGCTGTCACTGAATCACTGAATGCACAATGACACAGTGTTACTAATTCACTGTCAGCACAAAGCTGTGTACAAATAATCCTCCAGGCTATTTCTTACTGAAAAAAATGAGAGCAAAAAGTGTGTGACCACTCAGTTGACAGTAGAGTGTTTGTCCAACATTATGTCAGATTCTTATTCATCTTTCCTTTTTCTTTTTTTTTTTTGGCACTCTCTGCTCAAACTAATTGATGGTGGTTCCATAGCCTTGTGATTTCTCCTCAGATTTATTGACCTTTTCTTAGCTTTGGGTTTCACATTTTAAAGGGGAAAAATTAGACAAACATCCTTCACAATTTAGCCCACCCACACATCCCTGGGCCAGCAATTCTTCAAGTGTCTGGGGTTCACCACACACAAGCTCCACCTGACTGATTTTTACCTGGTGCGTGACCTTCAATTGAAAATTCCAACAGCATGCAACTTGTCTTTGGCAAATGAATTGTAAGTACGCCAGCTGCCAGATGTCTTCATTTTAAAACACCTTCAAAACTGCTTTCTGGCATTGATCCACAGGCAAAACAAGCTAAGCTGTCGCTGTAATTTCTATTCTGTGTGCAGAAAGGGGAGGAAACGTAAGATGTGTTGCTTTACATCTCTAAGAACGGTACAAGGCAGTGGGAAAAAAACCAACAACAACTCATTACTGATGCGACACATTTTCGGGAAGAGTTTTTCCAGTACACAGAGCATATCCAAAATTTACATAAATATTCACCCTCATGAAATACTCGTTTGAAGTAACACAGTTCTGAACAAAAGGATTGCCTCTGTACCATGGAAATCAACGCCTGTGTCTCCAAATGTGAAGTAGCCAACATATTTTGCCTAAGGTTTACAAAAACTGTTTGGCAAAGGCACTGGAAGGGAGAGGTCTTAATTAAATCTGTGCACAAGACCTGGGATCACATGTTTTCAATTACATTTGTTCTTTTCTGTTTTTCTGGCTGTTTGTTTCCTTTCAGAATCTGAAATTCATCCCAGGGACATGAGAAGTTTCTGTGTTTCGAACAAATCTGCACATACTTGTTTTCACTTGGCACTGTACCAAACACATTCTCCTGTCACAAAAAATGACAATTTCCATTCATTTTCCTTCAAATACCTAGATTCACCATATTCCATGTGTTGGCTCACCCACACTACTCCAGAGTCTAAAATGAGTCAGAATCATTCCTTTTAGCAACAAATAAAAGACCTCTTCCTACATATAACACCTCCACTTTCTGCCATCAGACTATTAACTACTAGCTCACTCATCAGCTGTCCAATCACAGCTTTAATTCTACACATTGCTACAAGCAGAAAAGCCAAGCCAAAAAGCAAAGATACCGTGGAAGACTCACACTTGGAAAGTGATGCTTTATATGGTAATTAACAGCCTGACTGCCACATCTCCCAGTGCATTTTTTTAAGGAGCCTGCTACATGAGAGTGCTGGGTCCTGGCTGGCATTGTGTAGGAAACTGCTTTGATACATACAACAAGGATCTGCCATCTACAGCTGACAAAAGAGGAGTGCATAGAAACACAATCAGAAGAAGAGGCTGGGGAATCCCCTGTCCTGTGAAGCTGGAGAGAAGCTATTTACAGTAACTACCCTGAGCTCCAGAGTTCATATACATACTCTGTCATGTGCCAGAGGTCACTCTGCCTGGCAATATTAACACAGCAAACACTGTCAGTACACAGAATTTCTACAGTGGCATAGAAAAGCTAGAATCTATCTGTCATGCCTGAGTTTGCCTTCAGTCATAAAGCTACAGATGTGACAAATTAAAAGAAAACCAAACCAAACTAAAACCCCGAAATTAAACTAAAAGGACAGGCTATGGAATTCTTTGTGCACTACACCTTGAAACACTTCAGGTATTGCAGAATAAAGAACTTATTTTTCACAGTTTACTGATCTATTGAATGCACTAATTAGGTATAAGGATCCCAAAGCAACAGTTAATCCAACTGATTATTTTTTTTTTATTGAGCATATTATTAAAACCAGAGCTTAGAGACAGTGTCTAATACCACAGAATAAAAAACAAAAATTCAGAATGACCGCCTGAAACACATGGCACCCCTGGGAACCAAAACTACCTTAGGCACAAAGAATCCAAAACAAGATGTGACAAGTATTTCCCTGGCTTTTCAAGGAATCAAAAAGTACAGACAGGCCAAAAAGTGGCTAAACAGGTGTTTTCAGTCCAGCTGTTAGCTGACATTAAAAATACACATAGAAAAAAAAGAAAAATAATTTTAAAAACCCTCAGAATTTTATTTTCAGTTCGAGTTGGAGAAATTTTCCAGTCACTGTAATCTAAAAGGCCATTTTGTGATGGTTTCCCACTTACAGTGTCCTTAAATAACTGTCTAGTTCTTCTGAAGGATGAGGCCACAGGTACTCTGGAATGGAAACTGGTATCTGATATTCTATATCAGATCTCCTAACATTTGCTGCACTGAGGATTTATGGGATCTGCAAATCACCCATTGGTTCCAAAATATTATTATGCATTTCTATTTCTTTCTCTGAACACACAAGCATTAAGCTTCCCTATCAAGCAATGAGGGATCCTTCATGATTGTTGACAGGTACAGAAATAAAATAAAAGCAAAAGGCCATTTATAAATGTGTTTTTACACTGGTTTTCCCAAAATACACAGTTCTGCTATGAATATCTATAGGAACTGGTAGACATTCTGAACTACAATATCAGGTTGAACTTCTACAGCATCTGCCTTCTAAGAGGCAGAAAAGACTTTGAAGTCCAGGTGGTGTTTTTGGTAATCTTTGCCATCTTGAATACCTTCCAGATGAACAAAGTGTATTTCATTAAATCCAGGCTTTGCAGCCGTGCTCTGTTCTCTCCAGAATTTGGAAAAAGCCCCTCTTTCTTGACTGAGATGAAAACTCAGTCCTCTCACGCCAACACTCTGAAGTCTAGGTCTCTCCAGAGGGCCATTTTCCATTCCCTGGGAAATGTGAGTGGTTGCAGGTGAAACAAGAACTCCGTGGCCACAGCTGCTGATGTGTCAGGGAGAGCAACACTAGCTGCTTCCAAGAGTGCCCTGCAAACTGGGCTGGCCCTGGGAAAGGGAACTCCCTATGACTTCAGGTGAACCTTGTCTGTGAGCCTGATGACCTTCCCACAGAATTGATAACTGGTCATCCCAAACAATGAGCTTTTTGAACAATACAAGCTTTACAGGCTCTTTTCTTCTTTTACCCTGTCAGGTTTGCTTATCTTTTCTAGTTACTGCTAGAAAGACCAGGATCAGACAGACGCCAGTGCTTTTGGTGCTTCTCATCATCCCTTTGGAGGTGAGGGCCAACTTCATCAGGCTAATTACAAGTCCTAAAAGTGTGTCCGTAACTGTTTTCTCTCTGTCATCAAAGTCAACTTCCCTGGAAGCAGAATAGAGAAGGTCCCCTATGGCTCATGCTGATTCTTGGACTTATCCAGACAGACAGCCCACAGAAGATCTGGAATCTCTGGATACTATGGGCTATCTGAAGAAGTCATTGTCTTGTCCAAGGAGAGGATGGCTGCCAGAAACCTTAAATACTGGTCTGGCCTTTACATACTCTTCACCCTCCTGCTGCTAACCTCAGGGCCCAGGACAAGAGCAGGATCATGTGGGAGTAGGTCCCTACTGACAGATGTTTGCCCAACATGTGAGGCAGATTGCAATGGTGACTTGAGAAATCTCTAGGTAAACCATTCCAGTGGCTTTTCATCCTAACTGCTAAAAAAATCCTGTTTCTTTCCAACCTTCTTCTGCTAACAAACTTTCTTGCTGTAGTTTATGATTTCTTATTTTTGGGGTTTTTTTTCAGTGACAAGCAGCATAGAAAAACTATTTCACCACTTTCTGAATACAACCCCTCATACTGTTTTTCTCACAACAGCATGATATCATTCAGTCTGCAAGCCATCACACCCACCACCTCATTTTCTGAAAAACTTCTGTCTAAGAAAAATAAATATTTGAAGTCCTGTTTCGTCAATGCCTATTTAACATCCTGGATCCAGCCATGGTGCCCAAAGAAATGCTGAATACTAAGATGTGACATAAGAGGAAAATGGCTCATTGGATGTGCTGACCCCAATTATTTCCTGAGACTGATAGGGAGATGAGGACAAATGCGAAACTTTTTCCAAAACCATGATTTTCGTGCAAAAGAAGGATATCAAATGCAAAAGACAGTATAGAATTACTAGCATAGTCACTAAGAGCTGTTCAGGTTCTTCAGCTGTTCAGGATGTGAACAGAAGTGCCACAAGCCAGCACAGTGCCACTGGTTCTGAACAGCTGAAAACACAATGTAATTCTTTTTCTCTTGGCTTAACACAGAACCTTCAGTAATCACAAGTAGTATAACATTAAATAATGAATGATAATTGAACTTCAGAAAAAATACAATAATTTATATTAAAGCCACATATAACATACTAGAGGGGAAAATCACATATTTCTTCTGACCTGCTACTTACATTCAAGCCATAAAATTTATTTGAATACAAGATATTTCAGTTTTAAAGTTCAGTATGGGACATGGTCCAGCCTATTTCTCATTAAGTCACCCTGATGGCTAATTACTCCTTATGTTAAAAATTGATATCTCATTTCCAGACTAAATTTGGCATGTCAGCATCCATCCACTGAATCCTGTTATGCCTTTTGTCTGCTGGATTAAAGGGCTGCTTACTATCAGAAATCTCTTCTTCAGAAAGCAACAATTAAATCCAGATGTGCTGAAGCACTGAGCTCTACTCAGGACCTGAACACTCAACTGCATTGATGTAGCCACACCTACTGTCAAAGCTATCAGTACTTTATCTGTGTACATGTCGAGTAGCAAGAGGATGAAACGACGCTCAGAGTCAGTTTTATTGTGCATGCTCCCAAAGAAGTGCAAAACAAGAGTGTCACATAAATGGTTTGGAAATTCTGAATTATGTTTTCCCATTCCTTCTCTAACCCTGTATCTGAATGGCCACATTATGTCTAAATCAGATTCAAACTTCTCAGCAGAAAAGTTGAAGTGATAAATGCTACTTACAGAGGGAAAACCACAGTTGCTGACAATTTCTCACAGTACGTAGAAACTGTAGGGCTTTTGTTTGTGTAAAGTATTACACTAAATGGAAATAAAAATTATAAATTGTAAACCCCATTGCATTATCTTTCCTATATGAATGGCAAACCTTCCCTATGGAAAAATGTACCAATCTATTCATACTTTATATCTTTCTGAATAGAATGGAGAGGATGCTAAGAAACTACACAAAAGAAATACATATTGAGATTTTCAGGCATAAAATACTGTCCTGCTAGAAGCAAACAACATTTTATCTTAGTAATTATTATATTTTCAGATGCACATGTTTCTCTCACCTGTGTCTCTAGGCATTGGATCCTGGAAGTGCCTCAAAGACCCAGTACAAATACAAATCTTTTCCACTCAGTTTGTCAAACAGTGGGATTTTCTGCACCTTTTTTCCCAAACTGACATTACAGCACATATCATAACAAAGAGGCACTAAATCTTAAGAAGAAGTAATAAAATGAGTGATCTTATTTACAATGGATGTAAATCAGTATAGTTTCACAGAAGCTAATGGAGGTAGTCCAGTCTACCCTCTTAAACAACTTAAATATCACATTACAGTTTAAATGGACTGCAGTTTAAATGAACAAATGATTTTGTAGGATACAGGCAGTTGCTTCAGAAACTAAATTTTGGCTTATATTCAAATTATATTTGACAAAATTAATAGATGTTACAAAGCCTAATTTGTATAACAAAACCCACAAGCCTGCTCTGTCATCATCAGCAGCATCAGTTCCGACAGGAGCACTTCAGCAGATAAGCAAACTCACCTGGAAGTTCTGTGCACATGGCACAGTCAAGACCCAATGCAAGTAAATCCAGGTCTTTACATGGGACACCTTAATCAATGGTTAACAATCCCTGAAAAATATTTAATGTACTTGTTTTTCCTCAGCACTTTTTGTTTCACTGCCTGTCTCTGGCAGTTTGAGAGTGGCCAAGGACTATATGTTGCTATATCAGGCAAATATTAACCTCACTATTCTTGACAAATGTATTTTTTTCTTATGACACGTAAAACAATAGGTTTTGTAACTTTTACAAAAATACATTTCCAAACACTCCACAGTTATGTGGGTTTTTCTCCTGAACTTTCTCGGAAACAAAGCTCTCAAATTTTCCTTCTCTTGGCCAAATTTTGTCACATTCATTTCACATGGCACTTAAAATGTCATTCTTCAGTCCTTTCCCTTTTAACTGCCACTTCCACTCTAATGGGGTCTTGCATCCCTATATTTTTCCTGCAGCAAGTCTGCAATCAACACCTAATTTTTCAGTGTGTTTATCTGCCAGGTAAGTCACGTAAGTAATCCATTTTCCAAAAGATGAATCACATTTCTCAGATACAAAGCCAGGTTGCACTTGAAGAAAATAGATCACTTAGCACACTAACTTCTCCAAGGTAACACCTACGTACTTCCTTAAGGCTGTAAATAAAATGTTAGCCCGAAAAGAAGAGCTCGGGTCTATTATTTGGGCTTTTGTCTATTACTGGTCTCTCATGGCTTGCTGGTGAAGATGGTCACCCAAAGCAAAACTTCTGTCATGATCTATTAATAGAGAATAAGGATTAATGAAGGATTATGTCATAATGAGTCTGCCTGCAGAGTTGCTTCAGTTCTTGTCCTTTACTGCCAAAATACAGTTCTCATTTCCAACAAACAAAGTCTATCTGAGAGAAAGCACAGAGCCCCTTTAGAACTGGGAAGTCCTGTGCATAAGAATGAATGACTAACTCTTTTGCCAAAGAGCTTCAGCACTTGCCATGTCATAGGTCAAAGCAGTGATTCAGAGGGGCCTGATCCTTATCTAAGCTTCTGCTACAAAATTAGAATGTGCTGTATCCTTATTAAAGAAATGTTTGTTCCACTATCAATGAAATGAAAAGAAAGCACTTCAATGCAGTTTTGCAAACCCCAGAAATAACCCACTGGAGTTAACTGTTTTATTACAAATATTTAATTAGTCTGTATGTTAAAGATCCAGAACTTGCAAAGACAAAATCAGTAGTCATAACCTGTTTGAATTTGCATGTTTTAAGAGAGTATTTTATCAAATGGATTGACACTAGTAGCCTTTGTGTTGAAAGCATTAAAAAAAATCAATTCACACTTTCACATGACCTACTTTAGCTCCAGGAACATGAGCAATAAAAACAAAATCAGATTTTCTTGGAATAAGTTATTTAAATATTTTTTCATATTTGCACAAAAAGCTGCCTATCTGTTCTCAGTA
This sequence comes from Molothrus aeneus, assembly GCF_037042795.1. Lineage (NCBI taxonomy): Eukaryota > Metazoa > Chordata > Aves > Passeriformes > Icteridae > Molothrus > Molothrus aeneus. Next base: position 18,367,995 of record NC_089655.1, read on the forward strand.
GATACTGCATAAATAATTAATGTACATAAAAAAGTTGATCATACTATGCACAACTATTACAATAATATACAGTTATTGCAGCAATTATCTATCTGATAAACAAGTAATTTTTCTCTATTAGCTTTAGCTGCTAAACTTAAGGGTTGAATTTAACTAGGCTGAATAAAATTTTTGAATGCAAGCTACTTTTCAAAACATTTAAAGCAATACTGAAGGCCGTCTTTTAATATAAAACAGTGATTTAAATAACCAATTAGAAGTCAGGTAATGCTAAGAAAAAAATGAGTGAAAAATGAGACTATTACATCACAGTCACTGCAAAGAGAAAAATCAAATTAAAATTTAATTTGTGCTTGTTAGACAGTTAAACTACAGCAAAAAGTAAATGAAGCTATACCTGATCTAAGTTAAATTTCAAATAGAATGTAACCAGAGGGTATATTAGGATTGAAAAGCAGAATACTAATCCCTAAAATTAGAAAATTGATCAACTGGGATATGCATCAGAGATATTCATCAAAGCCTTGCAACAGCCTATCTCCATTTACTGTTTAGATACAGCTAATCTACATCATTAAATTGACCATTCAGCTACTGAAAATCTGCCATGTAGGTCCCGACTTTTCATAGAGGCTTTTAAATATGTATTCGGTAACTACAAAGTACTGAATATATTTTCAGTCTTTTTATACTAAGATTTACAACTAATGACCTTAAGCAATGTCATGCATGTAAAACAAAATTATGAGACCACCCTGGTTTGAGCAGCATTAAGGTATAGAATCATACTTCATTCTCATTCAAATTTAGTAGGCTAGAACAAAAAAAATCCATAGTAATATAGCTAAACCTATTTCATAGTTTTACTTTGTAAAACATGCCTCTTCACTTGTATTTTGCTATTACAGGCTCAATATAAGTAGACAATTATCTAAGCTTAATGCCAAGAACGATAATGCATTGAGCACATGCAAAATCCTTGTGCAACATCAACTGCAGCCCGCAGGGATAAAACATTTATCAGTTGCTCCTTAGAGCACTGGTGGCTCGAAAATTTGGCTGCCCATGCCGACATTTAGTGAAATCATAGTTTGAGCTTCATTCAGAGCCCGGCACAGCAAAGCCCAGTACCAGGATGACTCTGCTGGCAAGCTGCCTGCCGGACCCACCGGCACTGCGGGCTACTTTCTGTCCCACCACTTGCCATGAAAGAAGCCCTTTGAGCGAGCTGCAGTAGCTGGCACCGTGCCCCTTTCACGGGCCAGGCTAACCGTCATCTTGGATGTAACAAATTAGTACATTCTCAGAATAATAATAAGTGTGGACATGAAAACGCCATTGTTTTTACTTGGAAATGAAGTAACTACATTTTAGCTGGGTGACTTTCTCAGTTCAGCACCACAGGCAAAAATAAATCTTATAAAAAGAATGGACAATTACAGGAGAGACGAGACACGGGCTTTTGCTGTGGGTTCAGAAGTAAAAGAGCTGCTTCTCATAGTGCCTAAAGACAAAAGTACTGTAAAATAAAATTTTGAACTACAACTTGTTCCATTGAAAAGGAATTGCTGCAGGATTTTTCTACTTGATCTACAACTGATAGAGATTTTTCTTTTTTGCCTGCAAAATGCAAAACTGCTAAGTAAGCTCTGTTAACATTACAATGAAATATTTTACGAAATACACTGAAAAGACTAAATATAGAGGAATGCAAGTACTAGACTCAAGCTAAGCATGGAAGGATGATTGTGTAGTTTCCAATATAAAACACAAACTTAGGTAATGTGAAATTTATCTTTACCTGCAAATAAATATTCCTAAAGCATTGCACACTTACAATTTTATCAGGGCACTGTGAATATAATAAAAAGGCATTTTCTCCTCAAGCTCTGCACATTTCATTGCACATCAGATCTTATAAGAACAGTATCACAGAACACATTTTATAATGTAATTTTAAACTCCTGATAAAAGTAAATTCACATTATTGTTCTCAGCACAGACATCCTAGGCCAAGTTTTCTGAAAAGTACAGATAATTAAAACTTCCTGTATCATAGCCCAATAGAGTCACAGCTTTCTTGCCAAACTATGATATGAAACATTAACAGGGATTTGAATAACAAGTGCATCCCTTACTGTGTAACTCCTTAGCAGCAGATAAGACTAAATTAGTGTGAAGTGCTGACAAGTATGAAAGATTAAAACAAATATTTCTTGTAAATATGCTAAATATATTTCCATTTTTTGTCGTGTTCAGCCTGCGAAGCAAAAAATCTAATATATACCACATATTTCAAAAATACTGAGTTTGAGACAGTTTAAATAATTCAAGGTATTTTATGTAAAAAATGTAACAATTTTACTAAACTTTCTGGTTCAAATGAGTCCAAGAATATCTCATTATAAATGGAGACAGTCCTGAAAAAGCAATCAAGCATGACTAAAAAGATCACTCTTTTACACAAAAAAATAGCCTTCTTATTTTACCCTTTGTTGGAAAGACATTTGGCCAGCCACAGGGGAAATACATAATCTACTTTTATATTCAAATAATATATTTCAAAATTCTATGCATACAAGGACCTTAAAACAATTCTGGGTGGAATATATAAGACATGGGTTTATGTGATCCTAATAACTGAATTGCTGACATGGGCTGACAATTACTTGGGGGGCTTTATTTGTTTGTTTCTGGTGCTCTAAAGCATGTGCATGAGTAATTTGCCTGTTAGTTATTTCTAATGTGACTCTGAAAGAAAATAGCAATATATTAAAATAAAATATGTACTGAGATCCTGGCTAGAAAAATAGAAGTATTACTTATAAGGAGTATGCATATTTTCATGGAGATGATTATTATTACAGAAATCTTAATGGTGAAGCTGTTCTGATCAGAGCAGCATTCCACCAAAAACGTCACATATGAAAAGTACATCTATTTATACAAAAATATACAAACCTTATTCTTTTATGCATCCTTTTCTTTGTTACGTTCATATAAGATATTCAAATAAAGAGTATTGATGATGATTTGCTTTCAGAATCTGGAGAACTAATGTAACATCTTAATTTTTAAGGACACAAATGTGTCAGTGCTTCTGGAGGAAAATTGCTTTTCAAGGCAATACTGCCAGGGAAGAGTCAGGGAGGAGAGATGCAATTGATGTTTTTCACTTTAAACAAGACGACTGTTATTCAGTTTCTCAATACCCGGGATTATGAAGATCAGAGTACTACACACCCCAGAAGAGGAAAAGCTTAGAGCAATTATGGTTCCCTTTTAAGTACTGTAGCACTCACTGTAGGTTTTCAACAAATAAGCAGTCTACACACATCTTTTTTGCTTCAGAACTGTGTGAGGCTTCTGCTCCTGAGCCTCACAATTATAAAGTGAAACAGGGAATTTAATTAATATAAAATCACTGTTTCAGCCCTGAATTTTACCACTCGTGAAGAGTTAAACTTTTCTCCTATTAGCTGGATGTGTTCCCCACTTTGCCTTTGCCGAGGAGCAGCAATGTTACAACATCAGGGCAAAGGACTGATGAGTGAAATGTCAGTATGACTTGCACTTTCATGCTTCCTCTGGGCCCTTTCAGCTTGTACAGCAGAGGAGGATGAATATTTGTGCTAACTACACATTTCAGTACAAAGAGCCCAATTCAGGAGAAAAAAAAAATACTCATCCCATTTATGACGACTGTGCACTTTACAAAATACAATTCTAAATGGTTTATTCATTCATAGGGAAGAGCCTCTACAACTGTTGTGCAAATAACCTGCCCTTCTGCAAAGTGTGATGAGCCTGATCCAAAGAGGGCAGGGAAGAAACTCATACTGACTTCATCTCCTGGGCTCTGGTCTCCTTCACATTTAAAAACCAAGAACTGTGTGACCAAGCTGGTGATGCACAGCTGCACAGAAATCCACTACTGGGGTTCAAACACCTGAGCTGAAGCTGCAAATGAGAGTATTGTCTGGATTTACAGGTCAGCATGAAGCTGAATAAAAATGACTCTTGGACAATTTGTAATTAGGCAGTAGTTTTGAAATAACACCTACTGGCTTATGAAGAAAACATTGTATGGATCACATCTATAAAGTGCCAGATTTTTTGATTATTCTTTTTCTACCCATGTATTTGATAAGCACTAAAAATTTCTCACAGAAGCTCATAAAAAAGCAAACTGGTGTAGCTGTACCTCCATGGCAGTTAATAGCACAAGCAGCTAATTAATGATGCACTTATGAGTGCAACCTGCTATTCATGGAAATTACACAAGCAGTTGAGCCCATACTTGCTGTACACAAATAATCAACTGCCCAATGTGCTAAAAGTCTTATTCAAAGTTAAAAAATTGTCATGTCTAGTTATTACTGTAAGCTTATAAGACTTTCAGGACCTATAGAGCCAATTCTTCTGTGAATGATGTGAATTCCTTCTGTGAAGCAGAAGTCACATTCATGGCAACATAACTTCTACATTATTCCAGATACACAATATTAATGAGACAAGTTTGTATACAAATCTAGCAAAACTTATTTTAATAAAATTAAAGGGAGCTATTCTGACATATATACATAAAACTAATTTTCATTGTAATTAAAGAAGAGCTAGTTCAACCCATTATCCAAAGCACTTGATTTCAACCCAGGATATTTGATCCAAATAATATAATTTGTAACTCTAATTTATTCCAAGATTTATCCTAGTTATAAAGTCCTGATCTAAAGGTAGGACAATCTTACTAACATTGCTTTTAGCAATAAAGAATATTTGCAGACCTCCAGAGTTGACATTAGATGTCATTGCTACAATGTCTGAACACCCTGTTTGCAAGAATAATACTAGAAGATGCTTAATTTTGAAACTTTCTGATGTCCAAAATTTGGCTTCCCATCATCCCAAGAAGTACCAGAGAAACAAGTACTAGCTCTCCAGTAAGAGCAGGAAAGAAAAAGACAATCTTTCCACACAAAAAGAGAGGTTGTCTCATCTAAAATGTATCCAAAACTGTATCTTATAAACTAAGTATCAAATAAAAATCTTTGTCAAAAAAATTCTAAAGTTGCTGGATTAATGCATCCATTGCAAAAACATAATTTCTGTAATGTTATACTTGGCATATTGAAGAATTTTATGCTTGGTATATCGACTATCTCCTCGGTCTTGATCATTCAAGGAACCAGACAAGAAGGACCTGGATATACAACTCAGCTGGTCAAAATCTATGGAGTGGCAAGAAAAGAGGCTGAAGAGGATACAGCTGCCTTACTTCAGGGTAAGGTAGTTTAATTTTTATTAATAATTATACTATTAATATTTTATGGTAAACTGAAAAACTTCTTCACCTAGTGACCTCATGTCTCAGTATCTTTCCCTATTTTTGTGTTAATTTAGACAAGAAACAGAAATTAACACATCCTTTGGACAGAAACCCTCTCAGACCTGCTGAGTCTCATGGCCTGAACTCATTGATTTGTCCCTGCTTAACACAGCATCAGAAATGGAGTTTTACATTTTGTCATAGACTGGGGTGAGGATCATCTCCTGCTTCAGCATCCCAGGTGCTGGAGTTGATGCCATTAACCACCAGTGGGGATCCCATTAACCATCAGTGGGGATCCCATTAACCACCAGGCTGCCATGGGGCTGCCTGGGCAGGGGAAAGCTCTGAGGGTGTCAGCAGAGACCCAGCAGAGGCCTTTTCTCCAAGGAGCCACCCAGGAGTCCCTGGGCGCACCCACACAGCAGAGCTGAGCATGGCAAGGAGAGCCCAGACCCAGCACTGCATGAGCAGCGCACAATTGGTGACACCCCTGCCAGAGAGACAGGCACCCAGAAGGGACCTGTCACACCATTCCATCTCACATTTGTTCAAGTACACAGCAGCAAAACACCAGAAGGAAAACCACAATCCTTTCCTCTAGTTCCTTTCGTATATGAAACAATGCAAAGGGGCTCAATATTATCCCACTGACACCAACTTCATGTCATGTTAATTCTCCTCTCAAATTTCAGAAAATCACTCTCCAGTCCCAAGCATTGCATAGTGTTAGAAAAGGTCTAACTTATCATCTTGTGTGTCCCTTTAAGTAAAATGACTCTGCAACTGGATTTGCCTCTTGTATTTTATAGTAGGTTATTTGGACATCATCAGCATTCTGCCTAATTTATAAAGCCAAAGTGCCCACAAAAATGTCTGCTTATATGTACTGACCCAATGTCTGATGTGCTACCACTCCAGAGAAGAAAAGAATTGGTTTTCAAAAATGTTATTTGTACTGTTGAGTGGTCAGCAAGACTTCAGGCCAATGCAGACAGATTTGAAAAACGTATTTACAAGGGGAAATGCTTTTGGTTATAACTGCTGTGAAGTTTTCATAAGAAAAATCAGTGGGCAGATACTCTGTAATGTAAATACACATTATTAGTTTTTGCTCAAGGACAGCACTGAAAAAAATATCATGTAGAGGCTAGGTTTTTATTTTATTTTTTTAGGGTAAGTAGTCATACATAGAGTAGCTTAACTGTCTGCTCCTCCACTAGGTGCACATGAGGCCACATTTATAATAAAGACTTAAGAAAATGTTAGTAACACTATTCTGGGTTTTTAATTGCAGGTAATATTGTGATAAACTGAGTTGGAGTGTGAATATTTTTCTTTTTAAAAAACCAAACTCACATTGTGCTGCCTGTGCTGACTCATCCAGTTGACTTGGCATATTCTCCATATCAGTCTCACACCTTTTTAAAAATAAACAAAACAAAAATTAATGGGGGATCTTCTAGTTACTGACTGGTTACATACACTGCCTTCTAGCAATAACACCTTGTACAGTTTTCATGTCTTTCATAGAAGGATTTCAAAGCAACAGATTACAATTACACCTCATCCTTCCTAAGAAGCAGAGAAATTGGAGCAGCAGATGCTCTGCAACCTTGAGAAAAAAAAATCTCTTTGCAGGTTACTTACAGAAAGCAGGGATAAAACATAAGGTTTGACCCTCTCTCCTTTTCTAAGAGTACAGCTGCAGAGCCTTCTGATGAAGGAAGAAGGAGCATTTCTCACAAATTTAGGATTTCTTCAGATATTAGTGTTAGTTGGGAAAATCTTATTTCTTAACCCTTACATTATGGATAATTAATTCCTCTTTTCCTCCTCCCTAATTTTCCATCAGCACCACCCATTTAGTAACAGATAATTCTGTGCCTTTCTTCTTTTGACTACCATTGCTGCAGTGCTGAACAGAATGAGTGAGGGGAGGAGTGAAGGAGAGAGTCAGGAATGAAAAGGGAGGGTTTGCATGGGGGGAGAAAGAGATGAAGAACAAGCAGAGGTCAAAGCATAGAAGAATGAAAACAGGAAAAAAAAATAAAAAGAAACCAAGAGAACTAGAGACTAGCCTTAAAAACTTCTGGGAGACTTGGAAATGTCCTGGAGAGATGACTCAAATGTCCCTAAATCCTTCTGTTACACATCACACCACGTACCCTTCACACCACCTACCCCCAGCAGGCTCAAGGAGCTTCAGGATGGGAGTATTTTGCCTCTGGGATTGTAATAAAAAAAACCAAAAAAACCCTGGACAGGACCTAGCACAGCTGAGCTCCAGTCATAATTTCAGGTCTCTGCATACAGTAAAGTACAAATATACAATATTTATAATTCCCCTATAACTGCAAACATTTAATGGAAATATGAGGAGTCCAGCCTGAGTGCTCTAGATGAAGGAGGACCAGTGATATTTGTAAGAGAGCAGTGGCCAACAGCTCTGCTCATATTCAACTCCTCTGTGAAGTTTTCCAGTCCCAGATGCAGCCTGGACCACTCTTCTTGGATGGAAATTACTGGAGGCACGCTACAAAGATTACAGTATTTGTGTTTGTTTCTTAGATCAAATGAGACAAAGGCCCAAGCATCCCCATATCTAAGGAAAAAACTGTCTTGCTGATATAACCTTCTAAGAAATTAGAGGAAGAAAAAGAGTGGATTTGTGCTCAGAGAAAACACAAGCACCAAGCCATTTTTTTTTTTTTATTATTTGGTTTGCCTCTCCTTGACTGAAGCATTAAGGAAAGTATTACAAGAGTGTCAGGCCTAATTTTTAGCCTTATTTATGCAAATTGACAAAAATCCCATGCAGTCATCAGCCCTACATTTTATTCTAATTAAAAACCTAAATTTAATGTCTGATTTTCTGGCCATCTTGTGAAGTTGAACACCTCTGAATATCGGGCAATGAATATCTCTTATCAGGCTTGCAAGATCAATGGACATTAAAAAAAAATCCTTTCTTATTCCACTCTGATAAAAGTGGAGATGGTATGAATCAAGGATTGTATGTTCATGAAATAACAACATGTAGTACTGATGCCTTCATTCCTGACAGCTTGAGCTATGTATGTCTTTGCTCTGATCCAGTGCAGCCATTCTTCTGCTTTATCCTTTGGAGATTTGTCTAAAACATATCCCCGTGGACAGAGATGATTTCTGTAATACTGGATTGATCATTCCCTTCTGGTTTTAAAGAGGCATAGACAAATAGGGGGTTTGGAACTCTTCCTCAAAGAGGTTCAGAAATGTGTGTTAGTGACACACATTTTGATTTTGTCCGTGCTCTGCACCAGGCCCATTGTATGAGACTGCCATGCATGTTCAAGCTATTCAGGCTAGAGCTTGGCATGTTAGAGATCAAAGCCCCAGGCCTCTGGAGAACAGAGCCAGGCTCGCAGGTGGAGGTGCTCATAGATCACACCTTCAGTGGATCAGCATGGAAGCAGTGTGAAACTCAAACTGATCAGTAAGCCCTATAATTCTGTTTTGAAAAGGAAATTTAAAAGGCCTCACATTTTAGAAGGATCACATCCCTTCCAACCCTAACTATTCTGTGATTCTATTCAAAGGTCAGAATAAAATGTTTTGGGTAAGGTGTATGTTCAGCAGATATAGATTAAAATGTTTATGTAACTAAAGAGGTAAAATGATCCTACCATTCCTCTCGTCAATTTTCCAGAATGCTCTATCCAGCTTCACATTTCCAGCCTCGTTGTGACTTATCAGAAACCTCCTTTACAGCTGTTAAGTTTTGCATTGTTCAATGTAGGGTATTTCTTGTCAGTGAAAAACCCAGTCTATCCTTGAACTAGCAAGGAAACTGATACCCTGTGGCATGATCCTGAGCATTTTTTCTTTTGATCTCTGCTTTTGTTTCATCATCTTCATGAAACAGCTGTTTTCACTGCTCACTCTTTCCAGCTGATAGGAACCCACAGCAAGCAGACAATCTTCCTCCTGCCCCCCCACCCTGTTCCCAGGAGCAAGAAATGCAGGTTTTAACTTCCTAGTCACTCTGCCTTGCCTCAGCACATGAGGTCCCATTACCTGGACAGCTCCACAAAAATCAACACACAGGTAATTATGTTTTTGCATATCAGACCTGACTAATGTCTCATTCAAAGTACACTGTAAAATAAATAGCAAACCACAAAGTATATGTAATAAAGCTAAACAAATGCCTAACCATTTTTTTTTGTTTCCAAAACTCTTCTGAATCCAAATCTATTCTTGAACAATCAAAAGGCTTGCTTTTAAAGGCAAGTCAACAAATAGCTTTTTTTTTTACTCTTTCAGATACAAAGTTATCTGTAAAAAAAAAAAAAAATTGTAGCACTTAAAAAATAGAAGTCATACTTACAGGTTTTTTTCCCTTGGAAAGGGGAATTAAACTATTAAAGGACACCTTGTTAAGTAATTATATAGCAACATCACTGTGCAATTAAATAGCCATCAGTCCCTGCAGCTGAGAAATTTCAGGTAATTATTCAAAGATAATTTAATAGGAGAATTACTGTATTCAAGAAAGCATTAGCTAGTAATCTACCTCAATTAAAGCAGCCAATTAATTTCAGCACCTTGATAATAGTTGCCTTCTGCAAAACTATCCTCCCCTACACATACACACAAATCCTAAATTTCAAAATAATGATACAAAAAGTGAATTTGGCACATTTTAGCTTCCACAGATAACAATTCCCTCCTAGAGAATTTAGAATGCTTGCATACATCATGTTATCAGAGTGTATTACTTTTACTGATTCAGTGTTCAACTTCAGTTTCACTGGGACTACAGATTTACCCATGTGTTTGAGAGCTAGAATGGTGAGAGGTACCTATACAAAAGCAATAAATATTTGCATACTCCTACCAAAACAGAACATAAAAAAAGCTACATAATAACTGAAAATGCATTTCATTGTGATGAAATGTCTTCAGGGAATGATGGGCCTCTCACTGTGCATTGCCTGGTTGTGCTACTGTACATACAGTGCAGACAGAAGTCATTAATCACACAAAACCAGATTTTGTGCCGAAACAAAAAAACTGCGTGTGCCACAAAGAACTTGGTTACACAGCAAAGTATTTTTTCAAGGTCAGTACACACTGACAGTTCTTTGATATGATGGTCAACAGCTTGTACATCCTCAATTTGATGCTTAAGAGCTTGGATTCCTTCAACAGAGACAGCAAGAATACAGGACACAAGGAAGACACAGAGATAATCTGCAGAAAGGCAAAAGGGGCAGTTTGGCATCCAGCACTTACACAGATTCAGTGGTTGCTGAGGTCCTAGATTCCTCACACTTCTTTAAAAATCAAAATATGTAACAATCAAGGACTAGTTCATTTTAAAAATATCCCATCATGCAGATATTCAGTGGTTTAATTACCATTTTCTGTCTCAACAAAAGCTGTATTGTGTTTTCCTTCACTTCCTATTTAATTTGTCTTTAAATAGAAAATAAATTACAGTTGTAAATAAAAAAAAAATTATGTGATTCAGATTTTCATATATTCCTTATATGTCCTGGGGGTTCTCTTCCTTCCCCCTTAAGCCATGGTGTTGGTGGTAGACTGAATAAATGTCCTTTTATCTAAGAGTTGATAATATGCATAAACAAACAAATCCCAACACTGGCAAGCCCGAATTTGGATTAATTTAAGAAAAATACAGAACTGTATAGATGTTCAGTGAATTCACCCACTCTCTTTTACAGGAGGAAAAAAAAAAAGTAAAACTCTCCAAACACCACATGTGGAAAAATCTGAATGTCTCAGAGCTATTGATCACTAACAGAAATTTGTGGCAAAGATGCACAGGAAAGCTCTTGTTGAAATCAGTCCTTGCAGTCCTTAGAGCTGTTACTTGTTAAACAGCTGTAAGCCAAATAAAATCTTTCAGTCTGGGGACCCCAAGTTTTTGTTTTGCTTCAGTGTTTATTCCAACAGGTTTTCAGTGTTTCCCTTACTGACTCATCAGTGGTAAGTTTCCATTTAGTTTCCATTTAGTCGGCATTACCTGATCCATTATCACTGTCCCAGAATTTAGAGAGGTATTCAATAAGTCCTTGCTCATTGTGCAACTATTTTTAGCCCATCTTAAATCTTTATATTTTTCTATGAAATAATCATTGTAAAAAATTAACTGAGCTACTTAAAATGGCACCAAAATTTCCTCAAACTCATTTGACAGATTTGAATGTGTTTAATACATCCCTAAATTTGACTTGCAATAATCAGATTTCAGCTTTTTGTTATCGTAAGTATCTTTTCTGCTTAAGGCAATAGAGAAAGAAAAAAAAAACCCCAAAAAACAACACACCATCTAAACCCAAACCACAGACAGATCTATTTTATATATCTGTATCTCAAAATCCGTGTATCATTCTCCACAGTGATATTCAACAAGGTACTTCAGAATGTATCTGTCTTAAATCACATTGATTAAAATGGGATTAATCATATATCTAAAGCCAGACTCATCCTTAAGTATCTTGCCTTAGAGGAAAACAAAGATAGGTATTTCACTGACCACTGGTTTTCTCACCTCCTTGTCTAGTGACAGATACAAGAGGCTGTATTAGGCACCATTGGTGCAGGCTCTTAAGCCTTTGCAGGTGGTTGTGATCCCTGTGATGGAAAAATCTAATTTTTCTTCACTCTTGTAAAGAGGGTTGAGAAAGGATATAGCACCACAGAGATTAGGCAAGAGCCCTAAAAGGCTCCAAGGGCAGTCTGTAGTAGTGATGAGCTGAACAGCAGGTAACTGGGGACCCCTGCTCCCCTTTTTCTTTTTCTCATACAATGATATTTCATACCAAGCTGAACAAATGGACTCAAAAACTACCATATATTGATAGGATTAGAATCAGAATATATCAGGAAGCTGCATCGTAAATTATACAACCAGAATAAGTAATTGACAATATTTACCATTGGGAGCTACAATTCTCTTGGCATCCAGAGTCAAATTATATGTGTATTAATCCCCCAATCACAAATTGACTCTCTGAACAATATAATCCAAGTGATTAGAGAAAGTAGAGATTCATCCAAAATAACCACAAGATACCTAAAGGATTTAATTTGCTCCATCACTGTGCCACTTGCTGTTCTAATTATCATTTCATCTGGAGTTACCTGTAATTTTCTTTTAGTGCCAAAAAAATTGTACATTTTGTTTTCTTAACATTTAGTAGGAGTCCGCTATTAATCAGTCATTTTTCAGCATTTAGAAAATTGTTCCAGGGATTTAGTACACATTTTATTTAATGGACCATCCATGACAGCATTATCTGCCTAAAAGAGTAGTAATTGATTAATAAAATATTAAATAATTTTAGTGTTAATGGGGGCCCCCTGAGAAGCTTCATCATCATCAGTCAACAGGCCAAATTCACAGACTCAATTAAGCACTCTGATAAATTGGAATCACTGAGACTCTTCTTTAGGACCATATATTATTTTACTACCTGTTTTGCATGAGGAAAGAGGGAAAAATAAGCTGAACTAGACATATGCTGAGGTTTATGACTGTTACTCAAATTTAGTTTAACAACAAGATTCAACACCTGGGATTTGTTTTCTGCAACTACTTCTAGAAGGCACAAAAAAGGACACGTTCACCTGAATAAGCAAAGGTAAGAATTTCAACCAAATAAAGATGCCACCCATCACTGTTGGTTTTCAAGTAGAAAACAACTCAGAGCTATAAGCTCAAAGGCTGAAACACATCCTCTAAACATCCCACTTGTGCCTAAAAGCTCCCACAGGAAGTTTTCTCCTTTGTTCTAGTAGGCTTTTGGAGAGACGCATGGAGGGGCAGCAGGTGGGTCACAGGAGGACAGCACACGCCCTCATTGTGCAGCAGCAGGTTCTGGTCCTTCTGCACAGGTGGGGCTCAGCAAGGATTTCACACAAGAACCCTTTCTAAGCCATGGAGTTCCCCCACATGCAAACCACCACCAGCACCTGCCTTTGCACACCCCCAGTGAGCAAACTGCACAGGATGGATTTTACTGCAGTCAAGACTCAGGGCTTGGCACAAGAGAATTGACCAAGATCAACCACAGGACAAAGAGCCCAGCAGATAAAGGACAACATCCTTGAGGCAAAAAAGGATGAGGGAAAGGCTTAAAAAATGCAGTGGCTTTATGAGAGGAAAAGAAAAGTATTTGATCTGATTCACACTCTCTGCTGTGACTCAGGTAAAAGCTTATCCAACTTTGTATTCTCTCTGAGGGCACCCAGCAAGCTTAGGTGCCCTATATAACACCTGCAGCATTGTTTCCACAAAAACCTTCCAGCAATTCTCCACTTGACATCTCTAACAGGAAGGAGTGTTCTCCATATCAATGCATATGAATATACAAACTGGTAGAGAGCATAAAGAAAATACCAAAACTGCAAAAAAGATAAATTCTTCAAGGAGTACAATGTACAGGACAGTGTGCAAGCACAGCAAGCTGAAAATTAATTGCAGAAATTATTCACAGAATTGTTCCAATAGATTTAAGAAACTCATAGACTGCTTACAATTAAAGGTACATAAAAAGGGTGATAATGAGTAAACCAGCCACTATAAACACTATAGTCTTTATGGAAAAAGTTTAAAATAGCTCTCAAACATTTTCCAAGCTGTAATCTGGGGAGCTAAGTATGTTTACAATTACAAAACAGACTTCTCTAATATGGAAATGAAAAGCACAACCAAAAGGATGATAGTCCATACAGAGGTACTGTCTTAAATTTTAGATCTTCATGGAAGCAATCACCTGTATCAAATCATGAACCCTTCTGCCCTGAGCAACTTGGATCCTCCCCTTCAGAAAAAAACCCATAATCTAAACTTCTTTTCCAGAAAATTCCAAGTTCAGATTAAAATTCCCCCTGAAGCTGGGGATGCAGGGAGCCCACCATCAGTAAGGCTGTGACTGATGGCTCCTACTTCCTCCACAGGAGACAGTGACACCTCCTGTAGCTCCCAAAACCTAAATCCTACACAGGGAAAGTACACATTTTAAAAGATCTTACCTGAATACTGATTCATCTCAGAATGATAGAGGGATTTTATTGCAGCAGTTGTGAATGTAAGAGCTAATGAAGACAAAAACAAACATCTCTGCCTCCCTGCTGTCACTCAGGCACACCAAAATGAGGAGCATAAACACCCCCCATTATGGGAAACAAATTTTTGTATATTAATATTATTTTTGTGTGTTGATGTTATTACTGTTACTATCACCATGAAAAGTTAGTCATACAATAAGAAAATCAAATCTGTTATATTCAGTGATCACAGAATTATAAAATGAATGAAATTCAACTTAAAAAAATTCTAGGAAAAATTATTTTCTCTTGAGATTAGCTGACAATCATTTTAATGTCTTAAGTAAATATGGTGAAAAAGAAATGAGACTCCATCCATTTTATAATCTACTGTCTCTGTGGACCTTGGACTGCTGTTTTTAAGAAGCATCGAACAGAAACGAACAACAGAAAATGCTTTGCCAAGTTATCAAAACCACTTACATTAAAAAGCCCTATAAAATCTAACCCTGACATCAGTAGGTTACAACTTTGCATGTCCCCAGGGCACTAAAATAATACTCTTTAGAACAGCAGGTGGACTATTTTAGACTTCAGCTTTCCAGTTCTAACAAGGCTTTTTAATTTTTTTTTTCCCCTGGGAATTAAGGATGCTAATCACAGTCTCCAAATGTGCATTGCTGGGCTGTAAAAATATTAGACCACAAACTGACATGGCAGCAACGTATTATGCTGCTGTGAAGGAGTCCTAAATAGGAGAAAAACTCAAGATTCCAGGCTTGCCATCACAAAGGTCAATATAATTGGCCACATACAGCAAAATCAACCCCCATGTCTTCCCCTCGCCAAGGTGACTGCTGAGGAAGCCCTGTCCTCCTACTGGGATAAATGATGTCTGAAGCAGGAGGAGCTGGAGGTTTGGAAATTTTAAAAGTAAATTGTAAAGAACCCTAAAGATGACATTAAAATTTATCCTTAAAGATATTTTACGATGAGTTAATGGCATTTGGTGGTAATTTTTAAGTGTTAATTATTCCAAATGCTTGATGCTGTTTTTCAGTGATGTTTAAAAATTGTAATGCATTAGTGAGTAAAATATTTAATAATATCACTATGCATTTCAGTAATTACTTATTTGCCTCTTTAAATATATACTTTCCCTTTTAAAAATATAGAGATCCAAGGTGTTTAAATAATCTTTATCTTCTTAGACACTGGCTCCATGTGTTGATTCCATGGAGCTTGAGTAGGGTGCTGTGGTTAACTTCCACAGGGAAGAAACTTATCCCATCCAGATCTCAGTTAAATTTATCCCTGTTAAATTTAAGATTCTGTGTCATCCCATCCTTACTCAGGGTCTTCACAGGAGAAATCAGCTTTATTTTGATGATGAGAATTTCAGTGGCAAGGGCATTATGTTGTCACCTGAAATTCCAAGAAAAGGGACCTCATGATCCTTACAATTCTGTACCATTAAAGTTCTTAATTATTCTTTCCAATGTAACTAGCTACACAGGTTAAAGAAAGGTTTTAAAATCCTCACCATTTATAGATTTATGTGTATAAAAAACAAAAGTAAATATAAAGCACCTGAGTAGCAAAAAGAAAAACATTGTAAAAAATGCCTTTCTTGTCAGACTGATTTCAGGAAAATAAAAATTTTAATTAAATTCCAGGGAATACAAAGCAAAACATTAAAGGCATCAAGAAGGAGAGAAAGTAAAATCTGAAAAATGAGAGGTGAAAAATAAATGATACTAAATGAATAATGAATGATACATTTTTCTGAGCAATATCAATAGGTGGCTCAAAACTTGTTCAGATGAAAAATATACTCATATTACAGTAACCTTAAAAAAAACAGCACAAAAAATACCCGAACACCACACAGACAAAATACTTTGCTATAAATACTTTGTTTGCAAAGCTAAAGGTTTGCAAACCAAATGACACTATTTTCCTAAAGTAGCATCCAGAAACTGCAATAAGTGACTGTCCCTCAAATGTACAATGACTGAGGCTTCCATACAGGCAATGTGGACTATCTGCCAAAGAGCAAATCATGCCACTCTGGCTTAAATCGTCCTCAAAGCAATCACTGAATCTATTGCTGATGAAACCACACACATACTCCATCAAAATATCAAGCAAAATATTGGAGGGTTATGACATGGTTTTTAAGCTAGAAAGAATCTTCACAAAGATGAATATTTTCATCGTGCTGACAATTCCACCATTGCTCAGGAACTGTGAGCGTGGGGGAGCTCAAAGCAGCACTGTAATATCAACATTCTGGTGAACACTTTCAATGGAGATAAGAGAGCAAGGAAAGCACTTCAACCCCTATGGAGGAGGCATTTGCTGATTGATTTCTGTGTTAAACTGAGTTATAGAAAAGTGGATTGGACAAATAGACCATTTGCTAAAGCAAAATGGATCAGAATGTTAATAGGGGTATTTACATGCATATACATATATACATCTGTATATACCCATCCTAATATAAACCACATCTTTAATTAATACAGTAATTAGCCTTCTGAGAACTACTGTCAACCAACAGAGTCCATTGCTGCACAACTATATTGTACAACACCCCCAGCCAGCTACTTGTGTAACTGAATGAAACAAATATACTAAAGGTGTATAAACTAAGTGACAGCTTATTTTCTAATACATAGCTGCACTAATAAAGAGATACATTTTGATTATAAATTAATATGCTCATGGTCATTTCAGACCTCCCTTGTTTGATATCCTAAGCACTGGACACACACTGGAAGTTTGGTGGGATCATAGCATGATCCAGCAGGTCATCTCTAGTCCTTCAGGAATCCTTTCTGCAGAATTCCCCAGAAGTGTTTTGCTGCAGCTCCAGGACAAGTGGTGGTCAGCCACAAAGTGTCTCCAGCTGCAGGCTGGCCAGGTTGGTTAGGGAGCAAAGCACACACAGTCAAAATATAAATCAATATGGAATTCATCTGCTGGACTGCACTTAAAGTATTTCTTTCTCACCACACTTTAGATTTGCTGTACCACTAGTTAATTATTTGGGTATAATGAGTTTGTGCTCTCTTGCTGTTGCAGTTTAACCCCACACAGTAGCTGAGCACCACACAACCACTCATTCCCTGTTTCCTGGTGGGATGGAGGAGATAATTGGAAATGAGAAAACTTGTGAGTTGAGATAAAAGCAGTTTAATAAGTTACAAAAACAGGAAAAAAAATCATAATCATCATCCATCATAATATAGTTTTATCAATAATAAAAATGAAAATGGTGAGGAACAAAGAGAAAGAAAAATAAAGCCCCAAAACCCCAAGTGATGACAAGAGAAACAATTGGTCGCCACCATCTGATTGATGCCCATTTTGTCACTGAGCAGCCGCCCCACTGCCAACCTGCCCTCCAGCTTTACTGCTGAGCATGATGCGCCATGGGCTGGGGTATCCCTTGGGTCAGTTGGGATCAGCTGTCCTGGCTGTGTTGCCTCCCAAACTCTTGTGCACCCCAAGCCTGCTCACTGGTGGGATGGGGAGAGGAGCAGGAAAAACCTTGGCTCTGAGCACACCCTGCTCAGCCATAACTGAAACACTCCTGTACCATCAACACTGCTTCCAGCACGATCCAAAGCTCAATGCCACACCAGCTGCCATGAGGAAAATTAAATCTATCCCAGCCAAAACCATCACACATCCCTGGTGCAGTCTCCAAGTTAGAAATCACAGTTGCAAGTTTCAAGGGAAAAGCTTGTAGGATCAAATGTTCACTAATCCTTAAGAAATACATCTCAAGATTTTCCTGTGGATTCTTCAGGAGCCTACAGAGACTAATGAGGATGGAGGGAAATGGGCAGTAACAAAACCCATAAAAGGCATAAAACACATTTGACAATACAAACTGGTACATTAGACTAGACAAAGACAAAAAAAAGTTGAATCTCAAACACAACCTTGCTAAAGAAAAAGCGCATTCCACAACTTCTTTAGAATAGAGGCTGGATTATATAACTTATCCAAAAATTATGCATTTGAGGCAAACCAGGGAAGACTAGTTTTATGTTTTCTCCTGAATTATCTTAGGTTTAATAAGCTGGTTTTGTTAAACCTAGGCCAAGGTTCTTGCTGTGTGTAGCTTGTGGCAAGAAGAGATCCAGCTTTCTTGTGAACTGAATATTTGAGAAACAAATTTCTTCTTAACACTGCCATAGCTCAATAAATGAATCCTCTAACAAAGACAAAATTTGAGGTGAACTCAAAACGAAAGTTAAATCCTACTCAACATACACGTTCAATTTGTAGATTAGTCTTTGGCAGGGATCAGAGACTTTATTTAAAAATAAAGAAAATTGAAACTGCAGTTGTACTGCAAATATTTTGACCTCCCATGGCCCACCAGATCCCAGGTTCATCAAGACAACAGAACCACTTGAAGTCTCTCACATCCCATGCTTTGAAATCAAATGCTGATTCTCTGCTTTGAGTTTGGTAAAGCAGCAGTGGTGAAAATAACCATCCCAAAAGGGAAAATCCATGAATGATCTCTCCAGAAGATGAGGGGTGAAGGATCTTGTTGTGCTGCTGGATCTGAAGTGTTGTCAATAGTAACTACAACTATGAACATGTCAGCAGCAAAGCCCTAACTCGGCTCTGCCTTAGGCAGATACATGAGGGATGAGAAAACATCCTAAGGAGCTTATTTTCTCCCACAGCACATTCAAACAGCAGCACAGAAAAAGATCTCTGACAAATTAAGTCGTGCATTAATTATGAGTAAGATTGGTCACTTGATGTAAGAACACAGTGAATTCCCCAGCCTTGATGGGGCAATGCAGCTGCCAGTGGGTAAAAGCAGTGAGATATAAAATGTCATTTAAACAGGCAATGAGGGGCTTTTAGGATGTTGCTACAGGCTGGCTTTAACCACAGCACTCCTGTTGGCATAAAAGCCCTGGACCAGCCATGCAGATGACACGTCCCTTTCTGAACACCTTTGGAGAGTTATCTGTTTGTAAAAGCCTCCTATGTCAAAGAGGTTGAAGGAAACACGTGGCACAGAAAGCTTATGAAAAGTAGAGAGGGAGAGGAAACAAGGAAAGCAATGGAATAAAACCAAGATCCCCACTCATCTTACATGCTAAAGAAATAATGTCTTTTCTAAATTATGTGCAGACTTGTTTCAATTTTCATATTCTTTACTAGGGTTTTTTTTGGAAGCTAGAGAAAATGAGCATAAGAGACAAAAAAGTACTTCGCCCTGCAGGAATACAGAAATTGTAAAAGCACAGGCAGCACTACAGAGGAGCAGTGCCATTCACTCACAAAGAATTTTGTGCATGTAGATGGCTGATTAATTGCTGGCCTGCCTAGACGAAGCTGCAACGAGCCAGATACTGTCAGCATGCCATCTGTTACCATGGAAATGCACAATGTTCCTGTTTCTGACAAACCCTTGAATACTGGATAGATTGTGCCATATGTAAATAAGGCAAATTAGTTTTCCTATATCTTCCAGACAAGGTTAGACTAAAAGAAAATATATCTGTTTATATACTGTAACCTCCAAGATATGAACTAGGCAAAGCTTCCTTTTTTTCATAAAAATCTCATTCAATTTGTTGTTAGAACTGAAACAGTGAGGACTAGCACTAAGCAGCATAAAATTAATTCCCAACCAGCAATGTTTACAAAAGCAGTACTTAAAAATATGCATATTCTATATGCATACTACATTCACCATGACTGTTGGGGTTTTATTTTCAATTTTTTTTTCATTTCTTCCCAATTGAGATAATGTTATTGAAACAATATATAGAAATAAACAGGGAACTTTCTCATTCATACAGTGGTATTTGGTGTAGTTTGGAGGATTTAAGCAGAATTTTTTTAAGAGATTCTATAGATTTTAAACATGGAAAGATTTTTTTACTCTCTTGAATAATAGTAGTTCATTGATAGCTGAGGCACATCAGCTCAGTTTCACTAAAGTCAGAGAACTGTAGTAGTTTGCACATGTTCAAGGTCTACTGGTAAGAGTTTTACAAACTAAAGCTTAACCAGCTACTCCAAAACTTTCATTACCATATCCTGAAAATTAAAAGATTCAGTAATTAAGTCCTTGATTAATATTTTGATTTTACAACTGTACCTTAAACTAAAAACAAACAGTTCAAAACCAGCAAGAAGTGTGTTCAGCACACTCACTGGGAGCACAAGGCATCATTTAGGGTGGCTGTGAGCATTAGGACATATTCTGTTACCTGCACAGCTTGTCTGTGATCACGAGCACTCTGCAAAACACACCTGACTCATGCAGCCTTATGCTGAGACACATCTATTCCCAGGAGTGTAAGGTTGGTATAACTATAATCTCCTGCAGTATAAGGCTTGTGGAATTAAATTAAATTAATACCAGACATTCTCCCTCTTGCCAGTTAGCTGTTGATAAAAGCGAGTTGATAAAAAGGAGCATGTCCACAACATTCCCCCAAGGATAGATATCCCTGGGATAAATTTGAGCCCTTCTGAACCATTAAATAAATGCAGGTCAAAATTGTTTTAAGACAGCAGACAGGCATGCAGTGGTTGTAAGACTGGAGTAGCAGCAGTGTGCCTTAAGGCACTTTCATTTTATGGACTTACATTGTTACTCAGATTCTCTGTTTTCACTATGCACCTTTATAGGGTAATGTGACATACTGATGTACTGCAGATGGGGCTGTCTAAATTACAGTACAGAATGACACAGGTCCCACAATTTTTAACTTGCTGCATTGTAAATGCAGACTTTAGGTGTCCTTCACCCTCTTGCCAAATTCCTTGTGTGGCTTTTGACATGGAGACTGATAAATGGTATAACGATAGCTGAGTAAAATGAACAGGCAGCTGTATATCAATATTTCCCTGATGGGAGAATTAATCAGTAGCTCCAATTACAATATGGTTATCATGTTCATGTTAAATGCATTGTGCATTCTAATATATTCTTTACACAGTCATTTTGTTGCTCTGAAACTTTGTGCTGCTATGAAATAGTACTTCTAAAAACCAAGCAACTACCCATCAATCTCCAATATAAATTTGCTCAGAACATATTAATCAAGTTTGAACAAACACACTCTGTTCCACACAGTGCCACAGAACCTGAGTCCCTAATAGTCCAGAACCAGACCAAAACTTGTTAAACCAAACCATAGCCTAAAACCAGTAAAAGTTTACTTAAAACATACTCTAGAAAATAACAAGCCCCATTTTTGCAGAATAAAATTAAGATTCATCACTCTGCACAATAGCATTTGTGGGATCCGTGCCAGTTGAGTCTCTGACATTGGCTTCTTCCCACAGCAGCATCAATGCCTTGGAATTCTGCCCTTCTCTTCCTCCCTGGGTGTTTTGAATGGAAGAACATATAGGGGACGTGATACTCATCAATTTAAATCATGCTGCCTGCCCAGGTACAAGAATGAAATTCAGAATTTGAAGAAAGGAAGATTGATAGGGAGTATGAACACGTAGAATCATTTTGGAAAAAAAATAGTTATAGGTAAGTAATATTATTCCTTCTTTGAAAGGCTTCTAAGCAGTCCTACTTATGAAACAGTGTGAAAGCATTCCATGATAGTTTCTCATCTAAGCAAACTGACAATGGCATGCTATTGAATCAGCAAGCAGAGTTCTGGTTTGCCAAATTGAGCAGCTGAATGAAGTACTACGTGCTAGTGTTTTGTCAATGTGAGAGCAATGTTCACACCTTGGAGAAAATTCAGTAAGAATGAGTTGAGATCACACCATGTAAGTCACCTCTGCCCTGTGATATCTGATGTGATGCTGAAACAAAAGAGAAATATTAATTTGCAATTTTTTGCAGAGTCTAACCAACTTTGCTGTAATCTAATTATTTGCAAAACACATAAGAAAACTGACTTTCAAAATTCGGGCCTTATTTACTTAATTTTGTAAGATTTTTCAATACTTGTCCCATGAAAATGTACTTTGTTTAATATGAATTAAGTCTGGAAATCACAGTCAGAACACTGATTTTATATAAAGTCCATTATAGACTTGTACAATTATTTAGCTTTTGGGAATTCATCAAGCATAGATTGCCAGACTTTATCCTGACATGTTCTATTTCTCCTGAATTGAAAAATTTTTCTGATTGATTTTATCAGATTAATTAAGTAAAGGGACTGGAAGAAGATCTGACATTTCTGCTAAGCCAGCATTGGACAGTGCAGCTGGGAGAATTTAATCAGCATATCCCTGGTCAGCCAAGTCTCACTCATCCTCCCAACTATCAGCAAACCCTCTTTTACCAGTCCTTTCCAGAGCACACTTAAAACCAAATTCAGGGAATAAACCTCATTTCCCACCAACATCCCTGGGTGCAGGAGGTTTGGATCTCACTCTGGCTAAGAGGTCCTAATAAGATGAGCACATTAAATTATCAAATCTCAGTGAGAGTAAATAAGCTCATGAAACATCAGAAGCCAATTTTCTCTCTTGTGACTATAACATTAGGTATATATTAGGTAATTATGTCTGCTGGAATAAAGATAAATTCTTGTCAATAGAACCCCAGAATATTCCCTGCACGTGAAGCATCTGACTCACCTCCCTTATGCAGCGCTTTCTCTCTGACATTTGGCAATTAATATCTAGGACAAACCACACTTTAACGTGTCAAGGGCAGATACAACATCCAGTACCCCTCAAATTTTGCAAATTATTTTCAGTTGATAGATGAACAACCACATTACCAGAACTTTACAATCCAGATTCTTAAATGCATTACTCTGTCTGCATCATTCCCCACTGAACTGTCACAAGATTCCATACAGAAGCTCCCCCAAGAACATATTCCAATTTACTTTCTATTTTGTGGTATTTGGTTAAAGTATTCAAGCTTTCTAGTAAGAAAAGTGTCTGACAGTACCTGCAAACCCTACTATTAGCCAAACAGCTGTAAATATCCATAAATGCCACAAAACATAGCTGCTGCTGTTTCTATTTATTCTGGAAATTTTCATTTTGAGCCTCAGAAATAAATGTGTTCAATCACTACTAGGGGTCCAACAGAGAGGGGAAACAAAAGGCGAGAAAACTCCAAGGCACAGGTTACCCTTTGTGTCTTCCTGTCTGGAAGAATAAATAATATTGCCTCCAGTAACAGAGTGACTTGTAACTTTGTCTCAATTTACTTTAGGGTAAGATCCAAAACCACCTCTAGAATCTAATAAAGTTATTTTTAATTAATCTGAAAATGACAAAGTTTAAGGGAACTGAGTAGCCATCTCCTTAAGAAGCACCTTTAGCTACAAGGCAACAGCACTTCAGCATTGCCAGCATTATCTATCTGGTATTCCTGATAATGCTCAGAGGCAGCCCTGACATGTCAAGGTGTAGAGCTGATTAAATTTATTATATTCAACTGATCAATCAAGAAAATGAATATTGATTACAGAAAAATCTTTCTATTGTGATTCCCAGTGTCATCCCAAGTCTGTCACTGACCTCCAGAGTGATTTTGGCAAATTCCCTCCTCTGGACTCTTTCTGTTATGTGAATGCCTATTGGCAGTATAAATTCTTTGAGGGTGGGGACATCTCTGTCTATGCCAGGGACAGCATTAATGGGCTCCAACCACAGTTTAGACATCAACATTTCTGTAATAAAACCAGCTTTCTGGACTTCTAACCCTCCCATCATCCCTCTGCAGTTTGCAAGTGTACCTGAAGGTCTGCTCTGATTTAGTTGCTCTTTACCTCTGCCTGCACCTCTTATCTTCCAACAGCTTTATTATTTTGCTGCTGTCAAGACTGGAATCCATAGGCAGGGAGATTTAAGGTTGGAAGTGAACAATTTACCCAAACTGATAAACTGGGTTAACCACTGATAGCCACTGGGTTTTACCACCAGGCAGAAACTCCAGGATGACTCACTGCTTGTTGCAGTGGATAGGGAGCACAGAGAGCTTCCAGTTTAACTCAGAACTTTAGAGATAAATACTTGTTGTGTGTTTATTCCCTTCTACTTCACTTTTTGGTACAATAGCATGGGATAAAAAAATACCAACTAAAACCTGAAATATATATAAAAGTTATAAGAATTAAAACCAGCTCACTTAGAAAACAAAAACAAAACAAAAAAACCAAAATAAAAACACCCAGACAAACAAACCCCGGAAAGGTCAAAACAAGGTTCACCAAATAAGGATCTTTTTTCTAAATTTCAGGCTTCCTTAAATCCTTTATACAATCCCATCCCACCTGCCCACCATGGCAGTAGCACTGCCCACATCTTGAAATCATCATGTCACACAAGAAATATGAAGCTCAAATGCCCAAATGATAAATCCTCCAGGCCATGAAGCTAAAAATTTAGGGTAAATCATTGAAATATCTAGGCATTATTAGCCCAAATATACCTTTTTAACTTTTCAAAATCCCATAACACTCAGGGAAAAGAAACATTAGTAAATCTTGCAAGTTTTTCAGTCTCCATAAATTTGTTGGGAGTTTGATGTATCTAGTTCAGCTCCTGTGTTTCCTAATCTATGTTAGCAGATAACAGTTTTTGTTATCAGCTTAATGCTGGAAAATTGACTTTGACATCTATTAGCCAGCAAAATCTTCAGCTCAGATGAATAATTGATTGCATGATCAATTACTGGATAGTAAAATCTGTGTTGGTTTGCTGGTTAGACAGCAGGAAAATTAGTTCTATTACTGCCACATCTTATAGCCTGTAAAATGATGTATAGAATACTTCAATGGAAGATTTAGTATCATATGTGGCTTATTTATCCTACAAGTGTCTTTCACAGAATTCAGAGACCTGGGTAAAGGCTGTGTCCATTAGGAAAATACGTGCATAAAAGAAATATCCTTAAGGGTCTGACCTATCCTCCTGGCAAAATTCTAATCCTCAAAAAGCCTAAGTTCCCACAGAAGAGCAGATCTCCACCTGGGATCAAAGATTATTTTTGGGTTCAATAAAACTCTCAGGGAAACCATATGGAAAAAAAGGAGCATCTTTTAATAAAATACTGAAAGAGGTGAAAATCAGTTTCAGAAGAAAAATTTTTCATTCTCCAGGTCTAGCAAAAAAGCCTAAATAATGGGAAAATTCTTCAAGAGTGGAAAGCATTCAAGTATGCCCAGCTACAAAATTCCTTGACTCCTATGATTGAGTAGACTTGTCTGACCAGAATAAAACACTCATGGACTATTTCTGGAGAATTTCCAACACTGGAACCACGAAGTGCAAATGTTAAAATTCATGTAAGGAGCCAGCCAACTGCTGAAAAAGCAGAACTAAACCAATGAGCAGGGTGCAGAGTAACTGCACTCCTGAGTAGAGCAAGTATGGGGCCAAGTCTGACCCTTCCTTGGCCCCATACCAGCCAGGGCTCAATAAGACCAACACTTTGGATACACACAACCATAAGAGGATCAATAATTACACTGGGGTGAGAATCAATAAGACCAAGTCAGAGTTTTGCAAACTGCTCAAAAGACAAGGAATGCATCTAACAAAAATCCTAGAGCCGGACCACTCTCAGAGTAGAAAGACTGGAAGTTTTGGCTAGTGCCCACAGAAAAGAAATTAATGCTGGTACCAAAAAGACAATTCAAAATCTTCTGCACTGTCTTCATCAGTCCTTGGGCTATTTGCTAACATATCATGGTTGGACAATCAACTGTCATCAGTGAAATTGGTATAAGAATCAACAGTCCTGAAGATCTTACAACTGGTTTTCCTTTACTGCAGAGCATTTTGGGAACAACCAGCTGTGAAGCCCTCCACCTGTGAGAAGAATGCCTGAAATGCATTCTTCATGGCTCAGACCTCACATGGACATGTCCAGCAGCCATCAGAGATCCCGCTTTCATAAGATGCATCTTCTCCTACAACCATCATCAGTGATTGAAATCAAATAGCTGGGAAAATCCAAAAGGCTAAATGGATGCATTGGAAATGACATTTAGGACCCAGTTTAAAAAGTGCTCTCATTCCAAGCTAATGAAAACAGCAGTGACTTTTTCCAAAACAAACTGAAGTAGAGGGAAAAGTTTACTTCTGGGAACACCTTCAAAGAACTTGTCCCAAGAGTGAGAGGAATGTAAGGAATGAGCACAAAGGAGTGGCTCACAAAAAAGCAAATCTCAGTTCAGCCAGGTACTCCAGAAGAAGAGGATGCACATTTATGTCCATGCCCACATTTGTGGTTCCCACAGGAGCTGACTTTGGAGCTGTGAACTCACCCTACAACCACTGCTGAGATGAACAAAAGCCCAGCATCTATGTCCAAACACACATACACAGATTAGCTGGAATTACAAATTCTCAAAGTGCTGGATAGATGCTGAATTAAGCCTCAAGTCATATCTGGCTTAGATAAGAGAAAAAAAGCTCACAGCCAACTGCCTTTCCTCCAAACACTGGCCAACAAAGCACTTGAAGTGTTTGTCAGATAAAGTCATTTGTTACCAAGCAAGCAAGTAATAATCACATCATACTTGAGTTATGGCCAGCAACACGTTAAGATATTAATAGAGAAGTAATATCTGATTAGAGTATGGATAAAATATGTGGGAGGTTTATTACAAGATGAGTTCAGCTGTGTCATCAGCTTATAGGTTCTTATACTCAAAAGAGTACAGGAATGAAGGAAATGAAAGAGGCAACAATAATCCTGGAGAAAAAAATAAAATCTGAGAGGTCAGGGGATTCCAGTGCATGACAAGATAAGGTAGATTAGTTATAATTTCTTCAAAAAGAAATTCACTAAATACTCAACCAACAGCCCTCCAAGTACAGAAAGAACGTGATTTTCTATTAGAATCTAGGAGAGGATAATAATTACACATCCCCTTTTTTCAGCCAATAAACTTCCAGGATAAAGTGGTGTTTAGTATCCTAAATCAATAACCACATTAGTTATGCACATATGCCTGAGCAGAAATGATGCAAGTGTTGATGCTTTCTCAGAAATTACTGTGGATTATTAGGGGAACTGTATTCGCATACATTTGCTTACCCAAAACATTTACAAAATTCCCTCTCATCAGCTGTACTGTGAAAGAATTTTAACACATCCCAAGCATGCTAACTAGCCTCAGCTACAATATATTATTATTGCTTTTATTATATTTATTAATCCCTAAATATTGTTCAGTGCATTCAGGATGCATGGTCTCATTGCAAGTAGCTCTTTCTGATTTCCAAAGAAGTTGGGACTGTGGCTCATAACTCAGTCCACCGCTCCAAGGAGATGGGCAGGGCCTGTGGCCACAGGACGAACATCGCGGCCAAGGTCCACCAACAAACCCATGGCTGGAAAACACCTGCTGGAAATAGAAAGGATTCAGCAAAAGCTGAACCATGCCCTGCTCCACAGCTTCACTGACAGGTCCACCAGCTGCTGCAAGCAAATGGTTACGTCTGGAGCAGTTAAACTCTCAAATTTCATTTCTCCTCTACTGAGTCAGCAGCCAAAACCCATGGCGGTGTCACACACCTCGCTCCTGCCCTCTGCTGAAGGAGAGCAGGGTGGTAACTCCAGCATCACCTGGCTCTTCCTCTCCTCATACTCTGGAATTTCGCCTACAGCAGGCAGAAAACTCTGCTTCCTGGGCTGCCTGCAGCCTGCATTTTCCAGCTCTTAAAGAGCATGTCATGGTCTCCTGCACCAAAATTGGATGTTGCTAAACAAAAGGAAATTTCATTCTGCCCCATCAGTTTGGATCACCGTTTTCCTTTTCTGGTCAGGACTTTTTCCTGTTATTCCAGTGGAGTCAACTTCTCCTTTTGTCTCAAAATACTTCACTTCAGATTCCATATTAGCAACCAAGTACTCTCTACAATGACCTGCACCATCTGTGAGATAGATAAAGCAAAGTCCAAAATACAACAGCCTTCATGCTTCTGCAACTCATGAAAACTTTTGACTCTGGGTAAAACAATAGCTTAAAAATTATTTATAAACAATAAAACAGTTAAAATGAAGTTACATATACTTTTTGTAAAGTATTAATTTTAATAATTACTTATCTACAGAAGTAAACTTGAGTTTGGACAAAAATACCTTCTGGCACTTATTTCACATGTGTAAATAGATGTTACTTAACTTCTATTATACAACAGAAAAAAATTAAAATAAATTCCTTCAAAAAAGATGTTTTCTTTAAGAACACATATCCCAGGTCAACATGGGATTTCTATTCATAAATTTGTCTCCTTAGGCCAAAGATCAAAAATTAGTGATGGTCCACAATATGCAGAGCTTTAAGAAATGTCACATTCTTTCATTTTCAGCATAAGAAATGGGCAACTTGTTCAGGGCAAATACTTGTTTGAACTGAGGATTTTATTATTAATCTCTGAAGACTGCTGAATTTAGGGTCACAGTAAGGGTTGATTAGGTACAAGGTGCACAAAGCTCTCCTCTGTCAATGCTATTGAATGAAGCAAGTAATTTAGATTCAGAATTGGTCTTGGATTGAAGCTCACTCCATTACCGACCATTTTCAATTTCAGCTATACAATAAACATCAAGCTCAGCAAGGAAATTAGTACATTTGGTAATGTATTGGGAGAGATGGGTGGGTCTCTGACAAGATGACACTTATCACCAAAGCTTCAGTTAATGAAACCCTTGAGTGGTTTCTGCGTTTGACATATTTTGACATTTTTTGAAATCACATCCAGCAGGTTTTTTTTACCCCACAATGTTGTTCTTTATGAGAAAAAAAAAATCTATCTATCTTTAAAATGAGTACTGAGTACTGCAATATTATTGGAAAAAAATTAAAGAGCCTGCATTGAAGCTAGGGGGGAAGAGAATCTGACTTCCTTGAAAGGCAGAAAGTAGAGCAGAATACACAGTATTTAAACTGAGGAGATGCCAACGCTGACACATTTTCAGAAGAGAGCTTAGATTTCAACAGGCACATTTGCCTTTAGTCTGTTTGCTCAGAAAATGCCATAAACTGTAGCAGGAAGACTGTGTTTAGTGTGACTGCAGTAAAGGTTTAAACGTAATTTGTTCACTGCTGTTTTTAGTTTTTGCATCCACACAAAAATTACCATAAAGCACTATAGTAGATTTATCATTAATGGGATTAAAATGATAATTTCCAGTATAACCTGAACAAGCAAAAGAAGTTTTTCTGGGTTACTTTCACAACAGAATTGGTTTCTTTTTATTTAGTGTTGTGTTCTTAATTTTTATTTATTTGAAATAATGAGAACAAAGAAGAAGATAACTAGTTATAAATCTTGAGCAAACTTACTGTACAAAAGACACCAAAACAAGTGAAAAAAATGAAAGCAAATTAGGAAACAGAAAGGGAGAATGAACAATTGCTGGCCTAAAAGTAGCTCTCTCGAGTTGATGACCCAAAAACACCACAATAGCTCTCAGATCACTTTAAATGCTGCTTTGTAGCAATGTGGCATCTATGATGTATGACTAGAATTAAAAAGGGTCAGAAGAGACAGAAGACTTAGAGATCACTAATTCTGAGCGGTTTGATATTTACTCTTTAGCTTTTCTTGAAAGCCGAGGGAAATTATTATGGATTCATATATTTCAATCTCACACAGCTCTATTATTGTTCATTTTTTCATTCAGAGCTGAGAGAACAATTAAAACAAAAAATACAAAGCAATTTAAACAGGGACATTCCTGAACTCTACTAGACCTACAAGGCAACACTTAGAGCTCCAGTTCCAATCCGGGTGGTCCCTCCCAAAGACTTTTTTCCAGCACAAGTGGGAGGTCACCTTGAAGATTTCAGGGACAGGGATTGTATTGTACAGGATACATACTCCTGAAGAGTTGCATTGTGTTGCAATGCAATTTTTATTTAAAACCTTGCCCTCCCCATGACTCTGCTCTAAGCATTTCCCTTGCCTCCCTCAGTCAAAGTTTAAGGTGGCAGAGCAAGTACCATGTGTATTTGTGCCCTCTTGAAAACCTAAGGCGAGGGAAATAGAAGATATCTTCTGAACCAAAGAAATCCTGTATCACAAAGGAGGTAATGATTATTTCTCTAGCTTTAGAGGATTTGTTTTGCTTTGTTTTGTTTAAACTGGAATCGTTTCCCACAACACTGCGACCAAAATCTGCCATATCCTACTGCGTCTTTGGATCCTTCTGACCTTGTTTCAGCTTACACCTCCAGATGAGCTCAAGCTACTCAGGCTGCAAAATATCAGTATTGTTAATATTTAAGTCTCAGCAGCCCCCAGAGATGCACTGTTCCAAGCACAGTAGTATAATAGCCCAGATTATTCTGGGATTCCAGAAAGTTCACTTACACATAGACCATGTGCTCTACCCTAGGTGTGTAATGTGTAAAACGCCAGGAGGAATCCCAATGACAATTCAAGCAGTCCCAGATCTGCATTTCAGCTTTGGATATGTTTAGACATAGACTCTGTAATTGGACCTACTATTTTCAGGCAACAGAGATTTGAAAGAAAAAGTTAGACATAGATAAGACAAGGCAGCCCAACCACGGGCTGCTTTGTCTTATCTGTGTTCAAATAATCAGAATAAGAAGAATTCACAATTTTACTGGGCACTTGGAAAAAACGCAACTGAATAAATAGTTCACTCATCATCCTGCAATCACAAAGCAGGAGTGCTTCCTCCACACATTTTATTCTAGAATGTTTTAAAAATTAGATTCAATCTTTCAAATCGCTGGGAATGCAATCCCAGCAAACAGAAGAGGTTAACTACTGTACCACACAATGTGATGTGTAATTATTTTCTGACAGTATTTACCAAAAATCTGGGTAGTTTTCATACTTCCAACTCATAGAAAACATTTAGCCTGTTCCAGTAATAAAGATACCTGTCAGTATCTTAAAGATAGGAAATCACACACTGAATAATCTTAACTTGTTCAGTCAAGCAAGTTTTCATCGCTGGAATTTTTTTTTCAGCCTCAGTTAAAAAATGCTTTTTGATCCTGCTAAGACTTAATACAAACTGCAGTGACTATATCAGAAATAAGATCAACCTAAGCAAGTTAATTCCCTGCTTTATTGCATTTTTTTCTGCTAATACAGAGCCAAGTCACCAGCTTTTATTTAGTAAATACTCAGTCTTAAGTCAAGATCTTTCACTATGATTGCCCAAGTAACAGATGGTTTGGTGACAAAACAAGGTGGTATTCAGTGGAATCAAGTCAGTAACAGTCTGGCACACCACCTTCTATTCTCTGTGCACTTGCAGCACTGGTCTGGCAGAGCCTACTCTCACTTTCTCCTGACTCACAAAATCAAAGCAGCCTGGAGCTGCCAGGTGCTGGGAATACCCCTCTTCATTCCACTGCAGAAAGGGGATAATATTTAAGGGGTTTTTCTGCATCTCCTCTTTTCTTTTACCTAAGGTCACTTCTTTGGCATATCTTCATCTGTGATGGATTTCTGACAGATTTATCTCAAGACATGCAACCCATCTCTAGGCAAGGAGGACTTCTTTTGGACTCCCTCATACCACTGGTGGCCTCTCTGCTGGAGATCTTCTCCTGGCCTTTCACCTCACTCAGTAACTGATTATGCATCTGGCACAGGTTCCTCCCTAATTGTCCTTCACAGCATGAACTATTGTCCTATTCTGCCTCTCTCCGCTGCCCATCTTTTCCCACTATTACAAAACATGCAACTGCAGAGTAGATAATTCTTTTCCTCATGCTTCTGGGGAAAAAATAAAAGGAAATTTTAATTGAAAAACAGAAAAAGGAAAATAACTGACAGCTTTTAAACAAATTTTCTAGAAATTTGATATTTTCTTCAGTATATTTTACTTTGGCCAGAGTCCAATTTTCTGTTTGGGCAGGTTAGGGAGAAATCAACTAGGTATTGTCCCATAATATTTATAACCTATAATAACTATCAGTCCTTTTTCCACTCTTTTCTACATGGCTTTTTAAAATAGATGCAGAAATAAAGTTTACTAGAGTACCTAATGGGGTTTTTTAAGTTTAAAACAGGTAGCTTGCTGAAGTCCCAGGCTGAACACCTCTTTGTTCCTTTTGACCTGTCACACTGAGATTAACAAATCTGTGACCCATAAAACAAGGTTGCTTGAACCCAGATAGTGGAAACCAATTGCAACCTCTTCTTTCAGTCCCCAGAGAAAAGAACTCTATGTGGAAGACAGCCAAAGGTCCACTGAGCAACAAAATGGTAAAAGAAAATGTATTACTAGGTTTTGATATTCCTTATCTTTCTAGAAGCAGGTAAAGAAGCAAACCCTCAGTTAAATACAGCTTTACAAAGGTGTATATATAAAAACAAGACCTGTAAAAAGCATCTGGGCAAAATGTTTTGTTAACTTAGGTTCTGATCACCAGGAGACAATAAATAAAATATTCTATTTATTTTCAGGGAGTTTTTCCCCTATTATTTCCCTTGTCAGCCTTGTTCACTGTAAGAAATGAATAGCATAAGAGGTCCAGGTGAAGTAAGGGCTGGGAGCCAGCAAGAGGATATTCAGAGAATCAGAAAGCACAGACAAAAGTTCAGGAGAGCCTCCCTGGAGGTGCCTCCAGCCTCCCACATGACAGACACAGATGTCAGAAGTACTGTCATTAAGCCACTGACAATTACCAAAACTGTGAGACAATTGACAATATGACCATCTTTGATAACATGTGATAATTAACAGTATAACTGTTTCCTAAAGGTTTATGAACAAGTAGATTTCCTTTTAAGATTCACGTGTTTTCTTGATGGATTGGAATTTTATAACTCAAAAAAGCAATTAGGCTCCTTCCAATCACCCACTGACAGAATCTATCCCTTTTCACCTGAACATCTCTTCAGTATCATTAAAAACAATGATACTGAAACAATGAAGCCCAGAGGGTTATAAATGATGCACTACAAGGGTCTTCCATGAATCAATATAAAAACTAAAAATCCAGTTCAGGATTCCCTAGCATTTGCATGAGGTACCTATAGCACGTATAAAATTCCAAACAGAATATCTAACTGAAAGTATTGAGATCTTCCATATATAAATACATAATCATATTTTGTTGTTAGTGAAAAAACCAGAAAATTTTTATCTACTTTGAAACCTTGTTCTTAAAAACAACTCTGCAAAGAATAATGAGCAGATGACTCCTTTGAAAGCCAGTGTCCTTAGTTCAACTGCATAGACTTGGTGTCCACTGAATTTCACAGTACTCAAAGGTTTACTATAAAAGCTTTTCTCAGAAATAAGTTCAAGGTTGCCTTTTTCTCCCTACTTTAAACCATTCTTCTAACTCCGACTGGTATCTCTAATATCTCTTAATGCCTCCCCTTTGACACCTCCCCAAATGCATCATTTTTCTCAATCACTCTAATGAAAGACTTTTGACACCCTCATTCTCTCTCTGTTCATGATTCTACTTTGACTATAAGTTCTTCAGGTCAGGGTCTATCTTTTTATTCTCTATTTGTCCATTATAATAAAAAGGACTAATAGCTAGAGCTTCAGACACTGATATAATAAAAATACTAATAATTCTTGTAACAGGTTTCAGGGTCCTGATTACAAAGTTTTAGCTTTTAGTAGCCATTGTGAGCTTTCTGATCACCCTGACACTTCACACCACTGTCCCAAAAACATCTATTTAGAGAGACTACAGCCTAACAAAGTGTTAGTCAAGCTGGGACTTGCATTTTTCTCATGGGTTAGAAAGTGACGATTACCTGGTTTGGTAAATTAGTGTCTATTTTATAGGTGTGTGTGATGATGAGACAATCAGGGTGGCAGGGTTAGAGAAAAGGAAGACAGAAATACAGGCAGTCATTCTGCTGTACAGAGGAATCACTAACTTGTACACTTGGAATAACACGTGATTGGAGGCTGGCACATTCTGCTATATGTTTGAACCAGAAACAAAATGGGATGGTGATGCTGTTCAAAGGTTTAGAAAGGTTAAAAAAAGTGAATTTCCGTGGCCTTCATGTAAAAAATCAAAGAGGATATTGTGTCCAGCAAAATACATATAAAGGCTCACTTAAATGGAAAATTGCTTTCACTAGTCAATCCCTGTTCCAAACTGAGAGTGGTCTAGAAGTAAGAAAGGAAATGTTTGTTAGATGTAAATACTCCCTTATTTTAATGATTTTCATAAATCTTTCATGAGAAAACTATTGTGGGAAATTCCTCACACAGAACCACAGCAAAGAGAGATACTCCTACACCTAAAACAACCCTGAACTGGCATTTCTCCATGCATCAATTTATGAGTTGCTTTTCAGCAATCTGGAAAAAAACCAGAAGGAAGCAAAGTCCATCCTAGACTGAACACCCAATAGAATAAATGATGCTGCTTAATGAGCAGAACTAAGTGGAGAGAAGGTACAGAACATATTATGGAAGGGAAGGCCCTAAAAACAACCAGCTATGATGTTCACTTGGCATTTTAACCCTGCTGAGTGAGACTTGTGTTCAGTTAAAACCTCATCTTCATCCAGGTATTTATTTCATGCAGCCTCACACAAGTAACAAATGATTGATAAGCACCAAATCAAAGTCTCCTCACTATTCATGATCAAGTTTGCTTTGTGTTTATATCTTGCCTTTACTACACAAATTTTTAAATTGCAAATGTTTATCACTCCCCTCCTATCCCCCTCAACTGTTTGAAATTATGTATCACTCCCAAGTTTTCTAAAATTTCTCTTCATATGTTCAGGAAAAAAAAAATCAATGTTTCAATACATTTCAATGTTCAATCAATTTCTTCCCACTAAATTCTTTATACTCACACATGTTATGGTGCACACATATACTCAGTTTTAACCAATAAGTTGGGTTTTCTAAGGAAAGAACAGATCATTCATGGCATCACCTGAGTATAAAAATAGAAAAATGACGGAGAAAGGTGCAAAAAAAAAAAGGCAAAGCAACAAGAAAGCAAACATTTTTTCCTATTTTCTAACTGAACTGTTAAACAACACACTGAATCCAAAACTCTGTGTACATACATCAGTGACTTAACCTTGCTGTTGGAATCTCACCCTTCACAGTTTGTAGCTTTTTATTAAAGTTAACAATATAACCATTATACATGGGTTGTTTGCTTTTAGCAGCAAGAAAAACGTGCTTGTGTTTAATTAGGTTTGACTGTAAATGGCTGCAAGTAGACTGTGAAGTGCTCATTGTGGAGGAGGTGATGTAGGAACATGGCAGTCCCACTTCTGCTGCTGTTATTGTTTGTCTGGGGACACCTTTCCGCAAGACTAAATTCAACATGACAGGGTGTCTGTCTGCACTGTGACATCTGTATCACTGCCACAGGGAAAAAACCAGAAATTCTCTCAA
This sequence comes from Molothrus aeneus, assembly GCF_037042795.1. Classification (NCBI taxonomy): domain Eukaryota; kingdom Metazoa; phylum Chordata; class Aves; order Passeriformes; family Icteridae; genus Molothrus; species Molothrus aeneus. Next base: position 18,403,730 of record NC_089655.1, read on the forward strand.
AAATCAAAGCTAAGAACATGTAGAATAGCATGAACCAAGGAATACAGACATATTTTTTAAAAAATTCTCTTGCTTTTCTCCATATTTCTATAGAACATTATAAGTATATCCAAATTTGTTTTCAGAAGTTCAGTAATTTTCATCCTCTCTTCAATACTCATTTCAAGAGCTGGATGAATAACTTATTTTCCAGCTTTCTTTTTTTCACTATTTTCACATTATTATGAAAAATGAAACGTTAATATTTGATTGCCTATCATACATTTTGCTTCAAATCTGAGATTCCTAAACTGTGCTTAATCAAATATGAGATAATGCAGTAATTTCAAAAAAAAAAATTAATATGCATTTTTAAAATACTTCAATCTTTTAAAGGAGCAAATACCCCAGTGAAATAAAAATAAATAATAAATAATAATAAGTAAATAATTTAATAATAAATTAATCAAAAATATCTAAGTTTCAGTGAAACTGCTGCCCTTTTTTCAATTTTAACTCATCTCTCTCAGTTTGGTACTTCTCCTTTCAGGGCAATGCCTGTACTATATTTCTTATTTTAATGCTCCTGTGGCACAGCAAACAACTAGAAGGAGTTCAAGGTATGGCAATAGAGACAATACATTTTCTTTACATCAGCAAAGGTCCTATTCCAGCATCCATGTCCATCAAGTCTCTTGGTAGCCTTTGCCATTGGCACACGTTCACTCTGGTCCTGCAACTCTCAGCCTGCTGTGGCACCCTGAGTGACAAATGTGTCAGGTGTGACTCAGACTGCAGTCAGTTTAAGTATGGCTCATTAATTTGACATAAATAACTTTTCATAACCAGACGTTTTTAGGAAAAAAAATTAGTGATGAATCTGAAGGACACATGGGTGAAAAATACGTGTCAAAATAAGAAAGGGTTTAGTGCTTCATATGAGGAGAATTTTGTTGTAAATTTCCAAGTCCTTAATAAAGCTCTACAAAAATCTTAGAATACAAAACCCACAAATCTTTATGACTTAAATAAGGAAAAAATTTATTTCCCCAAATTAAGCCAAAGGGTCTATTCACAGGTGATTGTGCTTGTGCTTCAGGCTCCTCCTTTATAACGGAAACAAAACCAATTCTTGATATTGTATTTCCCTTCATACAGAAAAAAGTCAAAAACTATTTTGTGTTTATTTCCTTCCTCTACAAAATGTCTCAAAAGATTTTTTATTTCAACTTTCAAATGAACCATAAAACATTTTAGCTGTGAGCAGAAACCAGTTGAGCAATATTTCTTAAATATTTGAAGTTTTGCAATAGCTGAAGGAGATGAAAGCAAGGTGCCACAAAAGCAACTTGCAAACCCTGAATTCTTAACTATCATTTACAGGGTTCATTAGAGTTAAGAGTGAGTTTTATTCCATTGTTCTGCTAAAGAAAGGAATAACCTTCTGTAAAAGATTATATGAAATCAACAGCAGTGAAAGGATTTGAGATGGGGGTAGAAATTAGTAGGAGATTTCTTCAGCTGAGTCGGATAATTTCACTAAAATATGAAAGATATAGAATTTATTTAAGATTCAACAACTAGTTCTCACTTGTCAGTGAATGTTGCTCTCCAATAAGTTCAATGAATTAGAACCGGTACCAGTGAGAATAAACCTAAATATTTGAGATTCACCCTCTTCCTTTCATTTATCACATTTTGTTTACTTGGTGTATTTTAAAAGGGGTTGTATTTAGTGAAAAATTGTTGCTTCTCTACTTTAGAGAAATCTCTTGAGTAAATCTCTACTTTAGATTTACTTCAGTTCTCACTTTGAAATTAAATTAGGGCATATCAACAGGTAACCAACTTTAAGAACTACATTATAATTGTAAATATTCACTCCATCTTAATGCTGATAAATCACTCATGAAAGTCTTTAACCAGACTTCAAAATGTCTCCCACTGATGAAGAGATACAAGTCTATAATAAGGTGACCTAACTTAAGAACTAAGGGGTGTATTTTTACATTTACATATGAATATTTTTTAAATTTAAATTTTAAATTAAGACTTCAATTTTTCCTTAATAAGTGATATAGTAAATCAGAAACAAATTATTAGAATTTCTGATCCAGTCATTATCAAAATACAATTATTTACATTCTAAGCAATAGGTTAATTAATAAATGATCCATATTTAAAATCTAATATGTTTAAAGTTTCCAGTAATTCTTTCTGTTTTTAAGGTAGACCATGCATAGCATCAAATAATTCCAAAACTATATACTATTCACTTGTTTTATGAGTAATATTTATGAAAGAGATGCTTGCTGATTTTGTAAATTAAATGGCGATAGCTCAAAAAAAGTAAAAAAAAAAGTAAAAAAAAGTTACACTCGTATCTGTTTTCACTTTCTAAATTTTGAAAAATGGAAAAGACATCTCATTGTAAAATACAGTATTTATTCTTTTAGAAGCTTTCAGAGAATATACAAATTGGAATCTAACTTGTGATTTCTTTGTAATTAAAAAGAATTTCATTTTTAGGTTAAAATACAGAAAAACAATGCCTTCAAAATCATAATTGCTAAACTTCTGCTTACGTTATGCAATGTAGAAATAAACAAACCAGTATTTTGAACAGGTGGACCTTTAAAAAAGATTCCTAATTATTCTTATACTGTTAAAATTATTTCAATTTTGCATCTCAGCAGATACACATTTGTACATCAGAAGCAGGTGTTCATCAAAGGGATGGTAAAGAGATTCTGCAGCCTAGGCTCGAAACCCCGCCTGCATGGTGCAGGGAGAGATAAATGAGAAAAATCCTGCAAAACATCTCTCCACACTTCAGAAGGAGATTACACCTTTTTAAAGAGGCAAAACACGCAGTTCAATTACTTATTGTCTTGGCATGTGGTTGTGATGAAAGAAAGAGTCTCAAACATCAATAGAGCTAAACTAACTTCCCAGATGGGCTTCAGAAGAGGGAACCCTTCTGCAATCCACCTGCACATAAAGCTACTTTCTTCTATTTGAAATAAAATCCATGTTTTCCAACCTCTCTGTTCAAATCATCCCTTTATCTTACATGGCTGTTTGATATGCACCTCCTTGTCTTTACACCTACCTAAATGAAAGAGGAAAATCTTGTAGAAATAAAAACTTATTGTCCATGGGAACATTTCAGTGAATACCCATCCATTTAGATTCTAAGCCTCAGTAGTATATTTATTGTAAATATATTTTTCATTTCACAGAAAAGGTAAAACACTTCAGGTTTATCACTGAAAATAACCAATAACAAATTCAAGAGGCAGAGTGATAAATTCATCAAACACCCATATATCCATGTTTTAATATTTGACTATGCTTTGTAATTATCTGCAATAGAATTGTTCCTGGAACCCTGAAAATCTGAACTACTGCTCTAAATAAATGAAAATTATTTACTAATGTGTTCAACAGGTGTAACCTGAGACAAGGTGTGCACTGGTATAAGCACCACAAGTGAAATGTGTGCATGAAACCAAACAAATTACCAGAAGCTCTAAAAGCTTTATAGACAGAAAATCACCCCTAACCTTGGCAAGTTTTTTTTTATAATTTATGATCGAGATAATGATATGAGAGATGGAAAACAGAAATCCTCTTCCTGTTGTCCTAGAGTCTGAATCTGCTACTCTAGCTGTTCTGATTTGAATATTGAACACTTTTGGATGCTCTTCAAAGCATGGTTTTACAGCCCTCAGTAGATGAATGTGGAACAGCAGGAAAAACCTCATTACAAGAGCCATGAAGAAAATTACACTTCTGTTTAAATTAACATTTCTTTGTGAACTTTCAGGTTCAATATAGAAGTTCTGGAACAAAGTTCAATATCAGCACCAGTATCCTGCAACTGCAAGATGAGCTTGTATATTACTGTTACAGGGGGCCACCAAGGAAAAAAAGAATCCTACTGTATGCAATGTCTAAAATTAAAGCAATTTTTTTCTGTTAATTTGTTATTGGTTACTTTTTATATGATACTTTATGCATTGTCAGAGTTGACCAGAAGGAACCAGATCTTCACAATTTGAAGTGGGCTCAGTAAGTGAAGTGACAGACACAGGTTAGGCCAGATCACCTCATTTTGTATACAGAGACTATTACTGTTGTTGACACACTAAACAGAAAGAAAACTGAATTTTACGTTTCAAACTAGCTTGTCCTGAAATCAGTGAACAAGAACACTACTGAGGGGTGAAACAAAGAGAAGTAGTGCCTTCCAGTGTATTCATAATTATTATAATATAACCCACCCCCCTCCCCAAACTCTGGTGCAGGTACCAGGAATGTTTTACTCTCCAATTTTGAGCTTATCTGCATGAGCTGCAGCTCTGTGTTAAAGAGGAGCTCGGCAATAATCAATGAGATTCAACCCTAAAGCTCCAGACAAGATGCCAACACAGCCCTCAGTTGGGCAAAATTTGGATGCCCTTGATTTAAGCTTCCTAAGCCTCTACAGCTCCAGTTCAGGAGATTAATGTAATTCCCACAGCTCATACTCCTTAGAAGATATTTTATGTTTCACCATATGATTAATAGAACTGTACAAAACTCAACTGTCTTGGTTCTCTCCCATTTCAGGGAATGAAATAAACTTCTATGCAATTCTCATTAAGCAGAACTGGAGAGACTCCAACAATTTACTCCTGCTTAACAACTGAAATTATTAGTGGTAGCATTTCACAGGTGCTACATCTGTGTACACCTACACCCAGACAATGCAGCTTGCCTTCTGTGCCATCAGTGTAAATGGGAGTGTGAGACTTCTCCCATATTCACCTGCTCCTCAGGACAGTCTGGTTGGTTTTCCTGCATTGCTACAGGAAAATGTGCTACACCCCTGCTTGTTCAGCTCCTTTCTTCCATTCTAATACTGATAAAAATATTTTTCTAAGTAGCTTTCCTATGATTTTTCAGCTTTTCAAAATGGTACCAAAAGCTGTTATGGGCAAACTTAGTCTTAATTCACTTGGTAGCAATCCACATTGCCAGTCAGCAAACTGAACTTTAGACAGTAGATGGATATTTTCATTCTATTAAGGAAATATAATTGTTGGGCTGGCAATCCACACTGCCTGTTCTTGGTGGCCATGTCTGTTTCTGACCACGATTCCCACTCTTCAAATAAGCAGGCACTTCTACACCACCAAGTTGATATTTTAAAAAATAAAATAAAACAATAAAATGTCTGCTTTTAAAAAAGTTTGAGTAGTGCTTTTAATCAGCAGAAATTATAGTAATTGTATGGTAATAAACATCAAACCGAAGTAATACCACTTACAGTACCTTCTCATACTACTACTCATCTGTACAGGAAAAAAACCAACAATGCCAGAAATTGTTGCACATTTTAAATGGTCTGTGTGATAGAATGGATGAATATTAACCCATTTTTAACAGAGTTTGTTAATCAGTACATTTATCTTAATGGGAAGCTGCAAACAACCTTCCAAATATCAATCTGAAATAATCACTGTAAATTTTAAATACTGTGATTAAAAAAAGCTTGGCCTTGTGCTCTTCAGAAAATAACTAAGTCTTGTATTGACCAATTTGAATGTTAAACTATTCCCATCTCTGCTTATGGCTGACATGATTGAGAGTCACACACTTTAATAAACAAACAGATACTGAGTTTACTGGTGGAGAGATGCAGTGGCTACAAATGCTGTTCCTCTGCACTATTCTTGCTCAGTGCACATGTAACTAAAACAAATAACAGGTTTCTTTCAAAAAATCCTGATAGATGAATATATTCCACCTGCCCAGCTTCCTAGCTCCTCACCATTTTCAGAAAAATTGCTTCATCTGTACTAAGGCTGCATCACACCATATGAAATGAAAAATGCTATTTATCAATATTATTGGAGGGTTTTGAAAGTACTTTCTTGCTTCATACGTAATGGAACCAAAAGCTGTGAACATCACAGAAAGTTGTGAGTAAATTTAACTGACATTTTGCTTCAGCACCTTTAGAACAATCCACTGGAAATCTTCATAACAAGTGCTCTGCTCTCAGTCACTTGTCACTTGTTTTAATCAAATGGAAGAAGCAGAATTTAAAAAAGAAAAAAAGAGCACTAACAACCTAATACCTGCTGATTTCACAACTGTAGCAGTTAATAAGTGGCTTGGAAAAACCCAGCCTACAAACAGATGCCATGCATTCACCAGATGTTTCTTTATTTGCCAAGTCTTTACAGTCATTCTGCCTTGGACATTCTCTTCATTTTTTTCCCCTTTCCTAAACTGTTTGTTCTAGGTATACTTGTAGCTATGCAGACTTCAGATTAAAAAATTCCTTCTCTTTGTGCAAAGAGAAACCTCAATTTTTTCCGTGAATAATTTTCATTGTAACAGAGGAAAGCCTCTAGTCTGGACTTTGTGCCTATTTCTAGTTTTCTGTGGTTTAATGTTCTGGCAGTCTCTCAAGTGGCCTGTTCCAAGCTTCATGTATCTGATAAAATCTCCATGTTTCTTTGGATGATGGATGATCTCAAGAGACTACTTCTGGGTTTTAAAAAAGCAGCTTAATCGCCTGCTATTTTTAGGAGCCCAAAAGAGTAGCACAAATGTTTCACACGGACAGGGACATTCCTGTTCCTCTGCCCATTGAGGAGCTGCTCACAAGACTTTTCTGATCAGCAAAAAGAAGAAATGAGGCAACAGCCAACAGCAGAAAGCACATGCCAGAAACTTAAGTGGAAGGGGGCTTGGAAGCCTTCTGCAGCAAAGAGAAAATAAGTATGGATCAACCTCCCCCCCTTTTTTAGAGTATCTAAATGAAACAGAGGGAGAAAAGACACTACTCTTTTTCTGAGCAAACGCAATGTATTTTAAAAGATTTTAAAATTGAGGAAGGAGGGAAGGGAAAAAGAATGAAACAAAGTTTTATGGAGGTTTTAGGTTAGTTAAAAGTGATGAATTTACAAATCCATGCATTTGCTAGGGAACCCTAGCATCTGTAAAGAATTAATCACATCAACAGGTAAGGGAAGCAATTTTGTTGTCTTTTGTTGATCTTTGGGAGCAGTCTTGACTCAGAAATCAATCTGCAAATTTAACAGATGCTTTCTTTGCACAGCAATTAGGCATTTTTATATCCCTATTTGAAGCTACTATATTTTTCTCTCTTTCTGTACCTTGATGCTCTCAAAGGTGCAAAAAAGTATTGCAAAATGAAACCATATGGGAAATAGCTTTAATCTTGCTTGAGAAAAATCTCACTGTAAACTATCCTTCATTCTAAATCAATCTACTGTGTTATGATTCTCCACTTTCTTTCTGCTATTTGTTACAATGTCAACTGTCTGAGGAGACAACTTTTCTTAAAGAAGTTACACACCAAAAGTTGCACTGAATTTTATTGTTCCACGAGAGATCGGAATGCCACATCACTGTTAAAAGAAATCCCACAAGAATCTAGAATCCAGTTTATGTACTGCTCCTTAGCCATTGGATTGCTTGAAAATGTTATCACTTTTATGATAACATAGATAAATTTACTGATTACACAATCATTTTCTAAATTTATTTTTAAAAATAATGTGTGTATTTGGAAATATTTCTTAATTTGGAAGGGCTTTTGCCTTGTGCATTCATAGTACAGATGATGGTTAGTTTTGATGTAGCTTGTTACAAATTTGCTGCTGCTTTAAGGAATGTATTATTTAACAGAACCTTAATTACACACACTTTTAACCTTATAATGGCAAGGGTCAATTAATTTTACCCTACAGCTTATAGGATCCATGCTTGTTAAATAAATAAAATGAAAAAATCACCAAGTTGATTTGAAAAGGGAAATGGCAATATAGCCTCATAGGGCCAATAAAATTACAGCTAATCCTTCTGGGAATCCAAATGGCAATAAAGTGAAAGTGAGTACAGATTAACACATTGTAAATCCACTTACTACCCAGAAATGTTTACACAAGGATTTGCCATTGCCTGTTACCATTTGATCAAAATTCAATTGCACAGTTTGCCAATATTTTACTGAAGAGGCTACTTTTATTTCCCACAAATATAATTTAACTCCTTGAAGACCCCAAAAATGTTTTAATCGGGAGTAAGAATATGTACTGGCTGCCTATGGATGACAGAAAATGGGTGGGATTCTAGGGTTTCATACTGATGACTTGGAATACAAACAAATACTGAAATATCTAAGGAAATGCTCACAATGCTTCTGTGTGTTAATATTCCTGAATTTGAAAGGTAGGGAAGTGCACTTTAAAAAAGATATTTGAGTCCAAACCAGCTTTTTCCTTACTGCTCACTTATAATACAAACTGCACTCACATGGAGGCCAAGAGCCAGCAAAAACATATTTCCATTTTAACGCCTTTAGATGATCAAAGCATCAGCTTAATATAATCAGCTCAAATCCATTTACCAGTGAGCCTACCACTGTGCCCAGGGACTGTTTTCCTTTCCAGCCCTATCTATTCTGGAACAGGTGCTATAATAGTAAATTAATTAGTCTGTGGAGATGCACCTTGTTCTCCATCTCCACAGGCCTCTTGTGGGTCAGGGCCTTGAGGAAAATGCCATCTGGGCAGAGTTTCCCCCAGAGAAACAATCAAAGCCTACAGATTTCAGACTACAGAGGAGGGTTCATATGACAATTAACCTTATTAGTCTTTTTTTTAAAATGGTTGATAGTGTGTCAACGTGTTGGCTCTATAAATAATCTGCTTCTCAAAATCATCATTGCAACTAATTCCAAGAAATCACACCTATCTAAAAATCCTCCCAAGACAATACAGGTCTCCTTGCACTGAAAATATAAATAAGTCTTAAAAAATAACTTACAAATAGGAAGCCATCACACATAGTTCTAGAGTACTTAAAACTTTAACATACTTTGAAAGAGTGACAATTTTTGCTGTGACCAATTTTACACAAACCCTGAGGGCCTTGTGCTATTAATCATTTTGGTTCTCTGTTCCCACCACAGTTTTGCCCAATATCCAATTATCAACAGAATCAAAACTAAATTCAACACATTTCACAAGAGACATCAACATTTATCTTGGTTAACCTGGTGAGTATTTAAGGTTTAACTCAAGGCCCTAAGCTGGGGGGAATTTTAGATTTGTGGAATTCTTTTCACAAACAGCATTCTAAAACAAATGAGAACTTAGAAACTTCAAATGGAATGGGATATGAAAGCATGATCTTTATACAGTAAAATTATTTGCATATTTTCACAAGTTTGACAAACTACAGGAATTAAGATGACAAAGCAAAAAGGGTCTCAAGTTTAACATTTCACATAAATAAAATACAAAGTACATGTAAATTTATAAGGTAACTAAGACAGTATTTTTAATGCATGACTTCAGTAACTTCTTCAAACATATTTGAGTCAGATTAAAACCACTACATTTGTATCATAATAAAAAAAAAGCCAAGTGATCAATTCCTTTAATGTTTTTATGTCTTCTTACTCTGCTAGAACACAATTTCATAGAGAAACTTCTATATCTAAAATTTGAAAAATGTGTTTTTGATGGTCAGTTTGTCCTTGTTCCCTCCATAAAGAAGTTTTCAGCATGAACATCTAATGAGTTTTCATCTAGACATCTAATTTTACAAAAATTTAAATTCCATATTTTTTCAAGGACTTGGAGAAAAATTTATTTGTTAACATGAAAAGCATAGAAATAAAGTCAAAGCAGATATTAATTGAAAAGTAATTCAAGTATTCACTAATATGTAATCAGAACTGTTAACTGCTATGCATCTTACTATACCAGACAATGTTTAGTACAGTAAAATAAAACAGCAAAAGATGATGAGTTAAATTTCAGAACATCATTTACTACCAGAATTCTTTTAAGTACTGTCTCAGCTGTCTACATCTGTAATAGTAGTTACTTGACATGCTGTGTTTGTAATTGCTCTTTTCTTTTTATGTATTTCCATAAAATTTTTTTTAAAAAGATAGCAAAATCTAAAAAGATAGCCTCCAGTCCAAGTATTTCTAATTTTGAGTTTTCCTAATTTTCTCACAGAGGTGAGCAGAGAGTGAAATTTAAGTTGAATGGGTAGGGTGCTCAACTGGACAGTAGAAAACCACCTACATTTACCGTTAATATAAAAGCAAAGTGAAATAATAATTAACAAGTGCAAATATTAAATATTTCACTGAATAGCTGTCATTCATAGCTGTGAGGATCCCTTCCTCTGTACATTGGTGAGCTGAAGGGGTGGGCAGAGCAGGATGGAAGATGAACACAAGAGGCTCACTGAGGGAGCTCAGTGAAGCAGTCACAGGAGATGAAATACAATGTGTGTGCTCATTGAAGCAGCTGAAAAAATGATCTCCAAGGGCAGGAGATGAGATGCACTAAAGGGACAAGCAAAAGCCCTCAAGCACTTCCCTCACTAAAACACACAAAAAAAATCTCCCTCCCTTTTAATGTCTTCTCCCAAATAAAAAAAAAACCCAACAAAATAAATGACATTGAATTTCCTACTTGTCACTATTGGGGTTTTTTTTCAGATCAGGAGAAAAAAACACGTTCAAAGATAATAACAAGTCTTATTCTGACATACTTGATCGCAACATGCTGGAATGACAATTTGCACGCCACAAGAGATGTTTAGCACATCAGTATCACTGAATTCAGATAGTACAACCCACAGGTTCACCTGTTTTTTTTCTAGGTGTCAGCACCTCCACTACCCTTGTCTCTAAGAAAATAAAAGACCTGCTACATACACCCCACGTCCTCCAGTAATGATAGATCATTTTAGATGAACCATTCTCACAAGATTGGGAAAAAAAGAATGCCAATATTTTCTTAGATCTATACCAGGCATGATAACAAATGAAACTAACAAGTCTCAGAGACTTAAACCCCAAAGAAACCCAAATTTACCTACAGTGGGGCCAAGGAGAAAATTTTAGTTATTTGCTACTTTTGCATATTGCTCTCTTTTTTGTGTACGGTACTCTGAAATATCCCACAGTGCTCAGAGTTGCTAAAAGAGCTTTCAAGATGCCAAATAAGTATAAAGGCATTGTCACACCCAATGAGCACTTGAAACAAATTGTCAATCTTCTCCCTCACATCATCACTACATGAATCTGGACATTTACTGGTACTTGGGCTGTTCACCTTCAAACCTGGAATTCTGCAGCTGCCATAGAGCTATAACTTAGGGCAAAATCTTAGAAAATTAAAGAAAATGAAGCTAAAATAGTTTTTAAATTCTCCAAAATACTTTCAGAACTTAAATCAGTAGCCATTTCAAATTTCTAATTTTATCACTACTGGAGAAACCTAGGAATGAAACTGTTACATTCTCAGAAAAACAAAAATGAGAACACTGTTTTCCAGTAATCAGAACCTATACAAAAGAGAAACTGCTGCCTCTGGAAGACATGTCTGTTAAGACAATACCAACCCCAGTATTAGCTGCTTTCCTGCTTAAAGTCAGAAACAGTATTGGAAAAAGGAATTTTGAAGAAACAACTGAAGTGACGCGTATCAAGTTTCTAGAATGACAGAGTTCAACCAAGAGCTCCAAAGAAACTGAAACATGAAATTACTGAATTGTACTCTGGGTTTCAATTCAGAGCTCACCTACCAGTAAAAAGGCAAATAATATTAGTAATCACTAGCAAATGAACATGAAAGAATATAATTCTGCTACCATGTGAAGCTAACATGTACCCACGTCTTGACCACCCTTCACAGGGTGGAGAGCAGCAGCACAGATGAACCAATATCTAAAACAGCTTCTGGCTGGAACATCTTGGCCTCACTGAGATCAGTATGGTCACAAACCCTGGGGAACAAGGTTCTATTAGTCACTGTTTCTCACAGCACAAAAAAGCAAATGTGCTTTTTATGAAAATATCAAGCAGCAGCTTGTAAACACACAAAGAATGTGTGTTACCCATCTAACTAATCAAATCATACAACTGATCTCCTCAAATAAGATCTGATTTTCAAAAGGGAAAAGTGACTTGATGCAATCCTGAGAGGTGTTTGCTACTATATATGACAGTCTGGATACAGGGCCTGAACCCCTTGTCGCTCAAAGGTGAATAGCATGGAAAAGGCCACACATACCTCACCTATGTCATACATTCTCTACCCAAATGCTGCCAAGTGCCAGTGGGCACACGATGCTGGATGGGGTGGGGCAGGACCATATTCTGAACCAGCATGTTCAGAAATATGTTAATACCTGGCTAACCTCAGCTGTCTGTGCTCCTCCCTTCTCAGCTCTGGGGCAGTTTATTACCTGTTCTTATGTGTGTTTGCACTGAGGCACCCCCAGTATCACAAATTGATCCTGACCTGCCATGAGTCCATTTTGAAGTGCAAGGTCCTGACCTGTGCCCCCAGAGGCTGCATCCCCTCCCCATGCTTGCCATGTAAACCAAACACAGTCTACAAAGATCACAGGAATACTTCAAGAGATGTAGGGGGATGACTCACATGCAGAAGAGGAGGAAGGTATTCACAGAGGCCAATCTACACCCACTTGCTGTGGGCAAAGGAAGAAGTTGTGCTCTTCTAGAGATGTCTTGGTGGAGCCTCTCACCCCCTCCTCATTGGCAACACAAGAAGTCAAGGCATGCTAGTATCACTAGTCTAACCCTAATCCTTGGGAGCAACCCTGTATGCAAGATCTCTTCTCTATAATGATTAAAATACTTTGCATATCTCCTGAAACCTTGCACTGATTCATTTCTTTCATTTTCGAGGTAATGTTCTGTGCCCTTAACACTCAGAACAAAATATCATCTCTTCCTTAATGTGCTGTTAAAACTATTAGCATATTCTGTGTAAAGCTGCTAACCAGCTCAGCCTTTGCTAAAAATGAGATTGTTTTCCCAAATCCAGCAACTTCTAAGCTCAGAGATGCAACAGGGTTACTAAAAGGCCTGTATATATATTTCAGTCACTTTATCAGGAGAGGTAAAGCACAGTGTTCTCTTTGTCTCTGTAGTGAATGATGATCAATTTGTTCAAAATAATGTTTGTGTGATGAAGAAAACATACATATTTCAACTAAAAAACCAGCAACAGAAAGTAGGAAAGAAGGAAAATTTCTGTGTGTTATTCCTCCATTCCATAATTCTGCTTCTCTAATTTCACACTTATTTAGCATCTTGTCTAGAGGGCATTAGCGTATTTGGTGATGAGATGAAGGCAGCCTAATGCAGGCCTGGCAAGAACTCCCTGTCACCAATCCTCCTGGGTCCGGAGATCAGCGTTCTTAAAACACGAGGATTTGATAGAGTTAACGCCATCCCCTCGAGCAGATGGTTGGGAACATTCTGTCAACGCTGCCACCGATTACTGCAAACAGCTCCTCGTTACACTGATAGCCCCTCTGGGAGCCCGGCAAGCTCTGCCTGACCTCGGCTCCCAGGTGCCAACCGCGCCTTTCCCGGGGCGAGGGCGCGCCAGCCTCCCCCAAACACAGCCCCTGGCTCCTCTGGGATGCAGCTCCACACCCCACAGCTGCTCCCAAGGGCAGCGACAGGGACAGGTTTTAGTTTGTTACGTTTTCCACTGCTTGTGGTAGACTGCTAAATGTATTTTCCTTTTCTACAGAGTTGAAGCTGTCACACCTCTGGCTTGGGGAGTGCTGCCGTCCCTGGGGTAGCTTCAGCCGTCCTGTCTACTTCCATGGCAGCAAAACGCTCTGTGCACTCACAGACTATTTTGAATATATGAAATATGACCTTATGTATTCCATATTCATTAGTAACGTTTTCTGCACTTCCTGAATAGGTATGAGTCAGACTGGAGTCACAGTTAACACCACAGCAAAAAGCTTCTATAAACTTGCTCGAGTTTCTCTTTAAAGTAATGCCTTGTACATTAGCTTTGTATTACCCAAAATATTAACTTAGCTCAACACCAAGAGCCAACACACAGCTTTTATGGATTCACTACTGCAGTGTTTTTTCAGTACTGTAAGTTTAATTCAAATTTTTAAGTCTCTACTTTTCTTCTAGAAGAACCCATCAGAGTTGCTGAAGCTGCTCTTTTGTCCTGAATTTGGTACATTACACTACAATATATACTGGTAACACTGGAAGAAAAAAAAAGTCCAATTTATCTCTCTAGCTGGAGGTCATTCTCCAAAGCAATTAACTTCTTTAAGCAGAATATGCACTTGGAAATAAAGATGAAGAACTGGTCTGAGAAAGAGAAAAGCTGACAAAAGTTCTCTCCCTCACCTAGAGCTTGCACAGAACAGTTGGACAACTCATCAAATGAAATACCAAGAGACTTCCTCACTCCTGTCCAGCTGGGTTTGTATCAGGGACAGCACATTCCCACCAGCTGCTGGCATCTCAGCTTCCATCCTGGAGGTCACAGCATCACCTTCATCACCTTCCTTGGGCCTGGTCCAGGCATCAACACAGCCCTGTGACACAGCTCACAGCTTCCTTCATGTGAGACCCTGAGGAGACTCCAGCTGCTTCCAAGATCTTTCAGAAACACACCAAGTACCAGACTGAGTCTCAAGAGTCAGTAAGACTCAGATATCCATTAGGACCAAGGTGTACCAGCACTAAAGTCCACACTGTGCAGGAGACAGGAAAAACCCTTGGCTCTCTTGAAAAGCACCAGATCCAGGAAACACCTGCAGGCTCTGACTCCACCTCCTACACAAAGGAGGAAAATGTTTCTCTTTGCCTATATCTAACTATAGATAATAACTATATATTTTTCCCATGTCTGCATAAACATGAGTGCAAGACATTTTAGTAAGTCAAAACCAAACATTACCAAAACAGATACTGGCAGAAAACCCCTATGCAGAAACAGTATTGTTTGTTTGCTTTATTTTTAAATACTAACTGACCAAAGATTTGAACTAAAACCCAAGAAATTACAGTGATAGCTCAACAACCTAAATTGATGTTCTCTGTCTCAGTCTAGTGGACAAATATCCACCAAAAATGACCAGTGAACACAAGTGAATTCCCTTTTGTCAGTCGAGGCAGAGACCAGGCAGGAAGGCTGAACAAGCTGTGCTGTTTGGACAGATGGTCCCACTGACACAAAGCTTAGGTAGATCCCACAGGTTACACAGCTGTTTGCATAGCAGTTGTGCAATTGAAGGTATTTTCAAAGAGAATTTTTTGATACCATCAATGTCACCCCAATACTTCTAAGAAAAGGTGTGTCCATTTGACTTGGTGCAAGATTGCATTAACTGCAAGCATTTGGACTGGAGATCCCTGTTCCCTATCCAGAAATAGATAACCTGATAGAAAGGGCATCAAATCAGTGGAGAGACCAGAATCTCTGAATGCTGCTGGATTACTTATAAAACCAATTATCAGTAGAAATAGCATAAAAACTGAAAAACTGTCTAACATTATTTCAACAATTCTTTTTATTGCTTCCCCTCCAGCAAAATCATGTTCAATTTTAGCCTGAATAAAGATATTGCTGTTCTGGGGATAAATTAAAAATTAAAGTTCGAACAAGCCGACAATTTTTCTCCAACACATGGTGCATCTATAGTTTATATTTGGGGACTTTTTTAGAAGAGTAGTCCAGAAGGTTACAGGACAGCTGGTATCATAGCTTGGGAGAATGAGCTTTCACCATCTGAGCAGGGTGGGTGACAAGTTACACAGCAACACCTGCTGGCAAATCCACACAGGAGAAACATCCGTGTCCCTTGCAGGAGCTGCACTTCTCTGGAGAAGCAATAGGATCATAATCACCAGGGACCTGATCCCACAAAGCCTCACCCCAGTGCCTGCCTCCTCACTGGGTAATCTCGATAATGTGCTTGGATTGTGCAAGAAGATTAAAATGAGAAATAGGAACAAAGAGGAAAAAGGGGTTGGAAAGGGGAAAGATATGCGGAAGGAAACAGGAATATAAGCAAGCCCACAGTGGCAACACTCCTGAAAAATTTACTAATAAATGTAGGATTTGGCCTTGTGATTTTAATTTGTAATAAAAAAATGCAACATTTTTCAGTTGTATTAGTGTGGGCAAAGGCTTTCATTAAAAAGGGTTACTGCCTCTTCCCCATTACATCCTCCTATGGTGCTCAGAACACCTGTGCTATTAAGCTTTTTTCCTTGGATTTTTTTGAAAATAAGAAAAAATTAACAAAGTAAAATTTGTTGACAGTCCCCCCCAGCCAGCGCAGTGGGGGTTCTACCTATGGGCTGTCACATTTCCCATGTTCATTTCTGCAGGTGCTAAATGCATGCTGACAACAACATATGTTACCAGTCTTAAATGTGCGGGATTTTTTTTTAACCTTGTAATTAAAGAGGGCTCACAGCTTGGGGAAGAAAAAATAAAACAAAACAGGTGAAAGCTGATTCTGCCCAATGTATTTAACATTCACTTACATCCTCATTTTGTCTCGTGATTTGGGTATTTCCCTGATGATGCATAGAAAGAAAAGCATGGGGGTGGATGGGGGAGAGAAAGGATTCTATCTTCCAAATAGTAGTTATTTAAATATGATATCAAACAATTTTTGAAAATATCAGCATGCAGAATAAGCATTGTTTCTCTCTGGAATCACCCTTTCCCCCCGGGTCTCCTCACTTGTATTTCTGTCTCTCTTTTTGTTTATTTCTGTCTCTTATTTTAATCTCCTTAGTCCTGCCAAGCATGATACACTTGGTCTCCAAAGGAGTGGTTCCTATACATTCTGTCATACAATAGGAGTCACCTATTTATCTGAATAAAAGTAGGACTTGCCCTATTAATTATAGTATCATTATTTTTGGCTGTTTAAGGCATCACACCATTATTCATTGAAACCTATACACTGCTCCTCAGGGCAGCACACTAACAAACTACACATATATTTTCAGGGGAAAAAAGGTGTGTTTCAGTAAAATTTATCAAGTCATTTTTTTATATAAATGTCTAGTACAATATGCCAGAATTACTTTGGTCAGCTGAAATAAAGTTATATCATAAAATCAATTAGAAATCTCTCTAAAAAGTAAGTCCGATTAACTGCATATCAAGAAAAAGATGTGATGGAGTATATTAAAAGCAAGTAATACTATTATATGAGTGATCAAAGTACTGCACACCAAAATATATTATAAAAAAAATCAGTGCTATAGAAAAAAGTAATTTCTTCAAATATGATGCAGGAGGTATCTGCCATGCTACTTTAGTTCTAACCAAGTTTGAAACGTCAAGATGTAAAAAGCATTTCCTTGCTTTCTCTGCCGAATTTCAACCTTATGATAAGATTAGACTTCCTTATTTGGGGATAACAAAAAAAAAAAAAAAACACAAACTGAAGGGAAGGCCAATGAGTTTGCAGCATTGAAGCCACCCCAAACCACTGTTAGCTTCCTCTCCCCATGGCTCTGCTGCAGTGTGGAACAGCACAGGCAGGAACCTGCTGGCTCCAGGAAGGGAATCACAAATGCCCCAGCCCTGGTAAGGAGAGGATGTGGCAGGAATCATTTTGGCACAGCACTGCAACATGCCGCAGTTGGGCTGAGCTTTCAGGGGTGCTGGGAAAATATTGTGCTGCTCAGTTCTAGGCATTCCTATTTTAGCCAGTTAAACAACAAACGTGAGCAAATATGCCAAATATTTGCCTTCATTGAGAAGTAAGCCAAAGAAAACCAACATGAGATAACAGCCCATCTGTGAATTGGCTCTGCAACTCAGAGCAACGGTTCTGGAGCTGCTTTATCAGTATTTTTCCTCAGACTCAGAATGGCAATACTTGGTATCTGAATCCAGACTTAGAGCTCTAACTCAAGTCCATACTGGAATACAATTTAAACAAAATTTTTTAAAGAATTAATAAAAAAAAAAAAAATCTTGTTAAGAGTGACTCCCAGACAGTAAAAAGTCTTCTTGCTCACACAATACGCTTTCCATAGCACTGTAATGTTGAAAATTTTTACTTCAAGCCTGGTTTCCTTCTACACCACGACTGTGTTCCTCCAGCTTAAAATAATCCAAACCTACATACTGCATATATGAAGTCTGACACTCTATTAGGCAAAATGATGCCTGCAAAAAAAAAATTCAAAAATAAAAAAGCTTAAAGGAATAGCCTGTGTCAGCCAGGCACCAAAGATACAGACTCACCTTATTAAGCTCTGAGAGTTTTTTTAAGTGTTAGCTCCTAGTCCAGCCCTCATAAAGGGTTAAAATACAGATGCTGTGAATGGAATGTATAATCCTTAAGGCCCTGGAGCATTAAGACATATCTGCTCCTTAGGGTCCATCTCTGTCCATAATCAATTTCTTCCCTTGGAGAACATTAATTGTCTCTAATGATAGCTTTCCATCAATACATCCTTGATCTTAAAAGGCCTGTACAGCTTCTTCCTTTATTCAATCAAATCATCTCTACAATTGCCCTCCTTTAGTAAGATAATACCTTTTAAGCCTTGTATTTTAATATAAAAAAATAAGAGGTAGCAGCAAATTCTAATGGAAGTGCTAACATTTGAGAACCAGGATGATGGCTTCCATTATCCTAAATAATGTTTGAAGATTACGGAAAGCACTGTGTTTCAAAAGGTGGAAACTAATCCCCCACTTTCAAATTATTCCTTCTACAAAAATCTGTTCTGACATTAGGAATTTTTGTGCCCCAACTACAGCACAGTATATTTAAATATTTGAATATGAAAGATAATTTTCAGCTCTGGAGAGGAAAAGCAAATAATTACTATTTATAAGCAGTAAATGCTGAATAATTTAAGAAATTGACAACCTTAAACAGAGAAGCCCTTTATTTTTCCATTCTCTGGTACAAGGGTGGCTTAACTGTTCACTCAAATGACTGTAACTCCAATCAGAAGTTCCTGAAATTAAATAATTTCATGATGGCTCAAAAACTCAATCTCCTGGTGACCCACTAATGTGTCTTGCTTTCCCCACCCCCTTCTCTTCCTTGTACATGCTTTTCAAAAGGCGTGGAAATTCAATTTTTTGCCATTCAACTGATTTGTTTCCATTCAAATAGAGGATTTTTCTTGCACTTCCTTATCTAGATTGCCCAGCACCAATCTGTGTTTCTACCCATATTCCAACACAGTTCTGTGTGAAATGGCACCACTCCTCATAATGGCTCAAGGACCTCAAAACGAAACATTGATGGCACAAAAGACCTCGAACATTCAGAAATCTTTGCTTGGTATGGGGGTTTTTTTTATATCCAGTATGAGAGTGACAGAATTTTGGTGATGCCTATTTAGTTTTATTTTTATCTAAGAAGGGTCATGGAGAAGCTTTTCCCACAATTGACTATCATCCACCACTGACTGCAATATTAGAGGCCTCCTCTTACTCAAAAGTCATTACACATGCACAAATAAATAAACAACAGCAGGAGATTTACATCAGGAACATCATGAAAACTCTAAAAAATATGTATTATGCAGATTTTCTTTTCATTCTCACACTAGCACACATACTCATGACGTGCACTTTACTATTTGCTGTTTTACAAAATATTGATGGCAAAAGCAGTATGAGAAAAAATAATGCCAGGAATTAAAAAAAAAAATATAGGCAGGTAGATACAATCAATCTAGCAGCTATCAAGCCTAAACAAAACAAAACAGGGAGGAAAAAAAAAAAGGAGACCAGTTAACAACCTAGATAAGAGATGAAAATTGCCAGTGAGGCAGATCAAGTTTATTCAATGTCCTGATAAGCACCTATTTGCTCTTCCCCATAATGCTCTCTCAGTATTTATAAATTATCATTTAATTATGCTGGCAAGTGGTAATTGTCAAATAAAGCTCAGATAGGCATAAGCCCTCAGGCTGCACATGACAGAAAAATATCTGTTAAAGCTGGGCTGATTCACACGCTTAGGAAATCATTTCCTTTCTTCTTTTTATCCTTGCCAACAAATTATATGAACTGGCACTTTGTGCTTTGTAGGCATTTTGAAGTCTATGCAGATTACAGGAAAGAAAAATTAGTTGTTTCAGTATCTACCATTCCTAAATTATTCTGCTGATTTCAGACACCATGTTCTGTTTCAACAAAAGAGTGCCAAAGATCAAGGAATCAGAGCCTTCCTCTGCTTAGAATTTATGCCCAGGGTCACTTTCAATTGGGTAAATCAAGATTTGGGGAATTATTGAATACTGTGCATAATAGATTTGATACGGAGCAATAGTTAAAATATGACATTTATCCCATTAGTATAGAAACACCAGGCAATATTTTTAAAAAGTCTCTTACTACTCAGATTCAATTACATACCCAACATTCTCTGATATACATACACTGATGCAGATGCAGGCACCCACAGATTTGACGGATTTCTTAATTTACAGAATACATACCCAACTATTTAATTATGTAGAAAAAAAATAGATGTGAAAGAAGTTTAATGCCAAATAACATTGAAATCAGGCTCATGAGAACTTTGACCTGGAACATGAGTCTGAACACCAGAAATGCTGGATTTACAGCACATTGCTGGAACATTCACTATCAATGCCATTGCAAGATCATTACAGCCATAAAAGGTAGCAGTATTCTCTTTTTTGTCTGTGCAGCTACCATCAGACAAACTCAGGGTGGCAGACAGCTGGCATGAGCCCATAAGTCTCTTCCCCAGCTTTCCCATGTACCTTTTGTGCATGGTGGGTCCCACCTCTGTGAAAGGCTTTTAGGATCCTTTGGGTTACTGGAGGAAGCCCCAAGCAAGTCTCAGTCTCCCCTTTCTTTTTACCTCAGCATATCTGTGTTTTTTCCTCTCCCTCATCAGCAGAGTGTAACAGAATTTCTATCTCATTTTTACCCATGCTCTAAATACAATTAATTTCTATTCAGATCTGAACTGTTATTAGTTAGTTGAAGTCATATGTGATGCTTCTACCTATGATATTGGTATATCCTGCATTATCTCAAACCCTTCTCAAGAATTCACCAAGCCTCATGAATCTTTCAAAAGCAGCTTTCTGATAAAATAGGTTAGAATTTTTCAAAAACAATTCTGTTCTCTTTTCAGGCTATCAGTAGCCCCCGCCAATTACCATAGGCAGCATACAGTTACCATGCACTCAGTGTACAGTTAAAAGCAATAACAGTATTTAGTAGAACAAGAAACATATTGCAAATTCAATGGCATAACTGCCAATTCTTTGCTTCTAATTTAAACTCTCATGGCTTCAGTCAATGTGCATGGACTGCATCACACAGATAGTTCCTGTTGCTTCAGAGCAGCTGGAAAAGCACTGCTCACTGACCTGCCTTTTCTCATTACTGCAGTGATCTACTGCCACTGCCCCTGGTCTCATGAAATACATCATCTTCCTCAGGAGACACACGGGGAATTAGTGCCCCAGGGGTTAGATAACACAGAGCTTGGCCAAGCACTGTAATTCACAGGTTACACCAGATGTTCAAGCAGCAGACAGCCAGAAAGCATTTACTGGTGCTGCTGCAGCCAGAACAAGCTGGTGTCTCATACCCAGCACAAGCAGCAAAGTAGATAATGTTTCTCATAGGAATAGCTTTTAGCCTCATTGATCTCCCATAAAAGCTACTGTACAACTATGTGGCCCCAAACACACACACTGTGGTTTAGCCCTAACAATTCCCAGAAACAGATGCAGGATTGTCATTCTATCAACAACATGCTTCACACAGTGAGGAAGGAAAAAAAAAAAAATAGGAACATTTCTTCATATACAGATCTTGCATTCAGACATTCCAGAGATTAATTCCTGCAGCAGAGCATTGCAGCCTAGTACCAGGGCTATAGGAACTGTGAATCAATGCCCAATCAGAAACTTCTGCTCCAGGAGAGGACAACCTGCAGAACTTCTGCCTTGAAAAATTTGCTCCTGATCTTTAGGATCCAACTAATACATTGGCTGCAAAGTCATGAAGACTAAACATCACTGAAACTATCAGCATAAAGGCTTTAGGATCTTGGATGTGACTGTGATTCTGTTTCTTTTCCTACAAGACTATAAAACATATAAATCTGTTTAGCTGTGTTTATTTCAAATAGCAATTTATCAAAATAAATTCTATTTTCGCTAATTTGTGAACTGAACTTGATATCAATTAAAGAGATAAGAACTGCTTGTACAACACCCCTCAACTAACTGTAAGTGACTATTACACAGATGACAGAGAAAAATGCAGAAAATTTTGGAGAGCTCTAACACTTATTCCGAAATAGGTTTTGTGCTGACAGCTGGCCAGAAAGTTTTTTTGCTGGAAATAATTTCATACTAAGAATAACCTTCATGAAGGAGTTATTTTACCAGAGGCTTTTGCAACCTAAATGATTCTATGACTCTAAGATCTTAAAGAACTACATGCCAAACTGGGGGGTGAGAAGGACCTTCTCCACAAATTAGCATTATTGCCATTCTCCTTTAGCTAATGTGGGTTTTGCAGGTCTGCCCAGATACATTTTAGAGCCAGTAGACATTCCATAATCAGGAAAATAGGAATCAGCTCACCTTTTAAAAATAGCCTGCTTCTCTACACATACTTTTTGACATCTTTAATCACAAAGTTGACTGGAAAATGCATCATACTGCATAATAACAACTCAGGGAACTCAGAATGCTTCTGCTCTAGGGGAAATCTGCAAACCCACAATCTTTTCTATTAGCAAAGACTATAATGCTGTTACTGTCACAGTTCTTATGCTTATGAGCCTTTGCTTGTACAGTAATATTTTGTTGCAATTACACAGCGTGTGACATTATCTAAAGTTACTACTGTAACTCTATATGAAGAACAACTGAGTGAGGAACACAGAAATTACTGCTGAGACTGTTCAAACACAGGAATTGGGTATTATGTAACAGACTTCCAACCTGGAGCAAAAAATACCTGCCAGCACATTCTGCTGGCCTAATCCAGCTTGCACTGAAACCATCTTTTCTCTGGTCACAGGAAATAAAGTACCTATAGCTGCTGGGAGGTCTCTCTTCTGAAGTACTCATAGTTACCATTAAGAATGAGAAAATTAGGCATGAATTAATAAAATATAATGTTATATTCAAACCTATATGGATTGTTAAAAAGTGTCTTCTGTTTCTTTTTCTCATTTTGTACAAAACAAAACTCTTGCTATATCACAGCCTTACTGACTTCCTGTTCTTCAATTTGAAAAGAACAGGTCACATAAAAATCTTGTCATGATTACAGATTGACTTAAAATGATCCTGTATGTATAAAGTATGATAAGCCTTGAATGTTTGCCTATAATTAGCCTTTTTTCAAAACTAATTACTTTTTACTTTTCTATCAAGTTCAGTAGGACTGTTCCATATGTGATACCATAAATAATAACCAGAATTAAAGCTGCTTGATTTTACAGCCTCAAGTTTTCGTCACCTTTAGTCCTATCCTTTGCACTCTATTCAAGCTTTAAATTTTTAGTTTTAAACCTGTTCTTCAATATGTTGGTTCAGTTTTCATTTAAATTTTCCAGACAAATTAAATAATGTAAAGGTCATCTAAAAGACAGCCTCACATCTCCCCAAAATTTATTTATATAACTCATGAGAAGATAATGAAAGGTCTTCCTTAAAAATCATGATGGACTGGGAGATGTGGATTGACCAGTTCTAAATGCTATTTCTTAATAACAGCCATAATTCCCTTCCAATGAATTTTCTTACTGAGAAGATTTCATCACATACATAACCAGGGATGTTTAGCTTAATTCCACTCTCATCAAACCACTACAACACCAACAAGTTGAAATCACACTAAATGCACATGCCCTGAGAACACATAGGATGCATCCAGCTTCAAGCAAAGTCAGACCCATGTACTTCTGAAAATCCACATGAAAACTTTATGGCTCAAGCCCATCTCATTACTGCAACAGCATTGACAAGATACTTCTCTTTACTTTCCATATATTTCCTGCTGACTTCTCAGGTCAACCTAATAAAGCCTTCATGGTCTCTATCATGACAGCAAGAGCAGGAATATGGAGTTTCTTTTTTTTTAATTGTTAATTTTATGAAAAAACTGATCTAAAAATATGAAGCAACATGCTGACATAGCATGAAACTGCAAAAGTGAAAACATAATTTTTCTTTAAAAATTGTTACTCTGAAAACATTCTGAAGAAAACTGTTTCCTATTCATAAGATAGTATCTTACTCTTTAGGGGCACTTTAGGGAGAAAGATTTTACTACAATAATAAGTCTCTTCCTTTTTAATCCCTGTTGAAAACTGGGTTATTGAAAAATGGATTTTAACTAGAAATTTTTAATTTACATTGATTAAAATTTAAGCATGTAAAGAGGTGGCATTGTCAATTACACTGGAAGTGCATAGTAGAACATCAGCATTCCTGGAAAGAGCAGGTATTTTGTTGTATTCAGCACCACATCAGCACGTACACTGTAATTTATGTAGTTTCCTTGCACATGGAACAACTTATTCTTTTCCCTTAAGATTTCATTTTTTATTTTGGTTATAGATGGCTTCCATTATGGCAGTCCAAGCTCCCTCAGCCTCTTGAAGGGCATTCCCAGGAGGCAGAAAAGAGCATGTGCCATGGCTACAACTAGAAAGCAGAGCATGTCCACCTACTGCCCAAAAAGCTGTGAAAGCTTGCAATCTGCCCGGATTTTAAATCAGTCTGAACTTATTTGCCCTGCCACCAACTTTCACAAAACTTCCAAGAATACATGCATTTTATACTACTACACTGCTTTCAAATCTGAGTTTAGCCAACAAGTGTCAAAGGACATGGAGACGTGGGGAGGCAGCATCACAACACAACAGAAACCAAGCTACAGTTTCCTAAGAGGTTCAGATCAAGACATCTGGAATCAGCTTCTTACTTTGTTCTTTATAATGTGAAGGTTATTCATTTGAATTTATAAAGTGTGGAGAGACCCTGAGAAAGAAGATGCTGTGAAAGTAATAAGCATGTTTATCAGTCTGTTCTTATTCAAACCAGAGCATACACAAACAAGCCAGGCAGTGAAGGAAGGAGCCCTTTATGAGCCTGAAGCTGGGATTTCCAGCCCCTCTGCAGAGCTGTGCCCAGCAGCTACATCCAGGTGAGGTGACCTGGACAATGACTTTTTCCCAGCATGGGGACAGGTGCCATTCAGGCCTGACAGCAGGCTGGGGGCTGAGGACAGGCAGGATATTCAGGGAGTGTATTGCACATTTCTTACTGTTTCAAAAGATCCGTAAGTGCCAGTAAAAAACCCACATGTTCTCCTAAGAAGCAGCCATTGTCTAGGCTCAGTTTCTCAGAAGGGCCTTGACTTCATATGTGTTAATAAGGATGAGCTTTCCTTCAATTTTAGACCTTAGAAAGTTGCATTGGTTTGTGTAAGGTGTGGCCACGTGGAATTTAGGCAAGACTTCAGATGCTGCTGGCATAGCACAGCACAGGCAGCTGGAATAAACCATGAGGGAAAAGGATCTTGGGCAAAGGTGCAAGACAGCCTCAGAGGAAAAGCCTCCAGAGAAAGCTCACAAGATGTGTGAGTGAGGCCATTTGGGACTGAAGCTCCCTGGTCAGGTTTAGGTTTGTTGTTATCTCCTCAGAGAAGTTGCACACCATGAGGACAAACTGGCTTCTCCCTGTGAGGATTACTGGGGCTTCATGAACAACAGGAAAAACCCATAGATTTCTGATTTTTGCTATGTGAAAAATGTAAATTTAAAGACTATTGTTTGAACTTTACATAACTTTTTTTCTCTTGCCATGTTTCTTCCTTTCATCCCTCTATATATTTTTCACATAATCTAACATTTTTATATTTTTCTATTATTCAGAAAGGTATTTGTGAGTATCCTCTAGTCAACACAAATCCAAATTATGAGAACACATAATAAATGTTACAATTTTCGAGGATTCTTGGAAGAGAGCTACTACAACTTGGAAAGTACTGGAAGGATAATACAAAACAACTTCACAGTGAACCCAAAATTTAACAGCTACTTCCAGTCTTCTCTAACTTATAGCTGATTTTTTTTATGTTATAATTGAAAAAGATTTTTTCCTCCACATTTATACACTAGCAGCTACATAGGAAACAAAGTTTTAAGTTATAATTAATTTTTAAACTATTTGGTTTATGCAGGGTTTTTGAAACTATGATAGAAAAATTATAGCAGTCATTATGTGCATATTGCTTTTAATATTTCACTAGAAACCTCTACTTTGCTGCCAGTAGAGCAGCACTGAAGAAACTGTCGAATTTCTAACACTGCTTTTTCGGTTTAAAAAATACAGAATTGTGATATTTTCTTTACCATCTAATTCCATTATTACTATATAACAGATGTCTATTAGTGTTCTTTAAATGCATTCTGGGCTGAACTCTGTCTTCAATTAAATATTCAGAGACATTGTTAAGATCAGCCAGTCTGATTTCTTCTATAGTCTGGGCCATATAATTTCAGTTGTTCCTGTACTGAGCCAAATAATGTGTGTTTGTGGCTGCCTCAGCTCCTCTTTCTGGAGAGAGTGTATTTTCCTTTCTTTTCCAGCAATATCCTGATTAATACATCTTCTTCTCTCAAGTTTGGATTTCATTGTGACATATCATTTTGCTTCAGTAAGTAAATATATAAACTGTATATCCAAAGTCAGGTTTGAAAGCCATGTAACAACTGACCTATTACAAACAATGGGTCTTCTACAGTGGGTAGCTTTGCCAGGATTAGTGTGTTTCGATGAGATAATCAACTATGCATTTTGTGACCAGCTCACTCACATCCTGGCAAAATGATCTTGCTGGGAGGCAGACTGCATGCTTCACTACCAGGAAATGGACAATGACAGATAGTCTGCATTTCCATTTACACGTATCCTTAATTGTTGTCACTGAAAAAGACGTGCCAGATACTGACACAACAGATCATTCAAAATAAGTTATGTATTCATGTTAAGCGTTATTTATCCAGACTGCAAAGGAAAACAAATATTGCTCTTTCTCCCCCCCTTCCTAATTAGCCAATTGTTTCAAATGCTTTTTGTTAGGAATTCAGCAATTTATGTTCTTTAAGCTTGTCGTAAAGATAACGCTTATTATGAACTATGCTAAGAATACAGCCCTAATTCAGCTTCCTTTCTTTTCTGGCTACACCATAATGAAGATGTTTGCAGGATTCATTTATTTGATTCTGTCCAGGGAGCCACATGAAATGTATTTAAAAATAAACACAATGAAAAACCCATGCTCAAAACATCACTGGCATTTTTTTTTCTTGTGTGTGACATCCTAATAACAGTGCTATGGAGTCCTGTTAAAATTTGGTAAAAGAAAAAAAAAGCTGCATTAACAGATAGGAAATTGGAAAAGAATAGTCTAGCTAACACTATTTAAGAAAAGCTGAAAATTATGCTATAAAACAACCTCATTAAGGCAGCTTTTTAAAAATAAATAAAAGAAACCCCTAAATCCCTATGGATTAGAGACAAAAAAAGTAACTTAAAAATAATTTCATAATGAAACATAGCCCTTTCTAACACTGGAGACCTCCTGAATAAAAATTGTGTAGAATATAGTTGCTGTCATTATTGTTAGAATTATTAATAATAATAAAAAGAATGTTGGTCTTTAATTTCCTAAGAGAAGACCACTCATCTTGGCCACATCGTGACGTGCACAAGGACTTCTTCAGTGAAGGAAAAAGGAGCTTCCCTGGGTCCCCACACACCAATTCTCAGCCTCTGTTCTGCCCTCTTCCAATTTCTCAGTGATCTCAGCTTCATCAAAGGCAAAAATTAAACAGACTTTACTGAAGATCCCAAATTAGAGAAGTCTCACCAGACTGAAGACAGATTTAAACTGTCAGTATATAATGCATAGAACATAACACAGGAACATGATGTACAGAAAAGACCTGCTCTGAATTAATCAAAGTCAAAGAAATAAATCTCACTCCTTTTATAAATATTATCTAGTTTCAATACATATTTTCCACAGTTCTGATTTTATACTGTATTTCTTGGGAAAATCACTTCTCATGACAATCAGTGGAACAGCCTATTTCCACAATTCCTTACAGCCCAGCAGGCAGGCCTACCTCTACAGCCTTGTTAATTATGAATCCTTTCTGCAATGCTAATAGATAATTCCACTTTGAATGAGCATCCAAAATTATTTAGTAACACCTTGTTTAATATGACAGTTTTGTGATTTTACATATGAAATAATTAATTTGCTTAAAAAAGTGTAAAAAATATAAAAGAGCCTTCACTTGTGCTATCATCTCTTTTACCAGCATAGGCAACACCAAGGGCAAGTCATTAATTTCTTTGTGGGGTTGTTGAGGTTTTTAAAATATTTTTTCTAAATTTTGACAATTCGGCCAACATCAGCTTAACTAAATCTCCACCAGGTCAGTACACACAGGTACCATGGATATGACAACAGATGGCCCTACAAATGAATATATATGCACCATATAAACACAGTCAGTGTCAGTCTACAACAGGTTCCATGTCTGAATAAGTGAATTGTTTTTCATCTTTAGGCTGTGAAAACAGAAGGCAGATTAGTTTGGATTTGGTTTTATTCCCACCATTTTTAGTTTTGACTGCAAAATCCTTATTCTTTCACCACAGTATATGCTTAGAAAATGCTTAGTAATCTACTCATTCTTCAACCTTTCAAACACCAGATTTCTTATAAAAGATTCAGACATTTAACTCCACGCACATTCTTACTCATGCACCAGCCAACTCCAAAAACAACAGCTTCCATAATGGACTGTTGCACTGGCTAATCCAGTCTCCTTCATTGGCATGAAGCTGATTGTGGCCCATTCCACACTACCTGGAAAGCTGCAAATCCTTTACAAGGATTTATGCTGCATTACATGGTAGAATGAGAGGTTTGTAAGTAAAATTCTTAGAGAAACGAATTATGGCACTAATATAAAAGCACAAGACTCAGACTAGATACTGCTATATTCTCATATCCATACAGCTACATTTTGCACTTTTGTCACTTAGCAATCCCATTTCAATGAAAGATGCAGGAATTAAACCCTCTTGAGAACCAAGCCATTAACCCTTGCCTCAGTTTACCCACTGTCTTACGGTCAAATATAGATGTATTTTACCACAAGAGTGCAGTGAAGAATTCCCTCTTTTTTATTGTTCTCTTTTAGTATTATGGAAAAAGCTGTAGAGTACTCAAACATACTCCAGGAACAGATAAAGGACTTCCTAAATTGGTCTAGACAAACTTATTGCTTCCAGCTTATTAACTCCTCAAGTGGCTTCAATTTCCTGTGCCATTTCAGGAGTAACCTCGGGGAGGAAGGAGGAGTTGGTTGAGCCATGTCCGTGGCACGCCCACGTCACTCAGCACTCCACACCAGGTGATCCCTAAACTGTTCAGACAAATTATCTGTAGACTGCTATGGATAGGCCAACTCATATTTACTCATTTACGCAGTCAGGTATTTCCTGATGTCACCAACACTTTTAAATAAGCTAAAGATAATAAATTCCACAGGAATTGCCTTTTGTCCATTTATTGGTCTGTGCAAAGATCATTTGGACGTGCTAGCAAAGGATGAAGGCCAATGGACAGATTTGCATTTTCCCACCTTTCTAGAACCATTAGATCACGAATTTGCTGCCCATAGACAACTTCACTGTAGAAGAGGAAAAATTTTTCACTTCCATTGCACCCAAAACAGAAACAAACCAGTAGCACTTTGACGTAAGAGTGTTTCTTTCTGCCACAGCCCCTCTTGATCCCCTGAGCTAAAGCAGATTGCAGGACACAATCATCACACGCCCCTTTTTGTCACAGGTTGTCACAAAGGCCAATTAATGGCACGTTATTGCAGGCCTGATATTCCATTTAGCATCCAGCTGCATGCTGATTACAATATAGTTATGACATTAATATAATTACACATTCTATATATAATAGGCATTGTAGAACATATAATAACATAATATTGCAACAAAAGACACTCTGGAGTACAAGTCCTGAAAGTATGCACAGCTATTTCTTAATTTATTTTCCAAGGCTGATTTTTTCTTGTTCTAGCTACCTCCATTACACTGAGGGAAAAAGCAACACTCACCCAGATGAGGTCACAAGAGTCCTGTGTGAGCAAACAGAGCACCCCAGCCTGGATCACACCTGGGATAAAATCCTCCAGCAGAACCACACAACTCTTCCCCCGGCTCGAGGGCAGACAGCACCAGGAAGGTGCAAGCAAGCCTCCAGACTCCTCAAACCTGAGCCTGCTGTCTCTGCAACACTCTCGGGCTGACTACATTAGAAACAAGAGAACAACTCCACGAAACAAACTCTGGTGTAATTCCTCACATCATTACTGATGGACTAACCAAGCCATCTCAGAGAATTCCCCCGTTCATGTAGCTTGGCGTAAAACATCCAGCCCTTATGGTGCAAGAACAATGCAAATGGATAATCAGGGGTATTGATTTCATAAAGATTAATGGATATTGTACATGATCTTTTTGCACTCTGCTTTCCTTGCACAGCCAAGGCTCCCAGTAACGTCACGGGGAGTTTCTCGAGTGAAGAATGCTGGACTAGGTAACTGGTTTTGCACTTCAGGGCATCCTGCTCCGTTTGTTTTGTGCATAATAAAAGCTCATACTTGTACAGTAATTTAGCATTTCTGAATAAACAGAAATTGTGATTCATAATTCTCTATCTTGTCCTCATTTCTTAAAAAAAAGATGAGTCACTGTTGTTTAATCCGATAATTATGCAAACACTAAATCTTACACTGGAGGAGAAAATGTTAACACATATTGAAAAACCAAAATGCGTAGAACTATAATCTGTATGATAAAATGCATTACTCTGTTTAAAAGGATTGTTTTACAGAAGCAATTAACAATCAGCAATCATAGAGTTCAGCCCGGTGTTTTGATGCCATCTGTTGGAGTAAGGCTTCACATTCCCTCGAATGAAGCTATAATTTTCCGTTTATGATTTCATTAGATGCATAGAGTGTAACAGCTACAAAAAGAATGAGGATTTCACCAAACACTTTCATTTTAGAAAGAGCTGCTCTAAACATTTCTGTTTTACACAAATCTTCTCCCAAGAGGACAGGAAGTTGGCAAATTTGCAGTCGTTTCCAGAATTCAGTAACACATTCTAGTGCTTGAAGAAATGTATCAGAATCTTAAATTTTTCAGAAATTTGTTGGTAGGAAATAATTTTATAAACATGACATACTTCATTTCACTCAAGAAACTGCTATAAAATTACTCAGAAAAAGATTTTTTTTGTTCTTTCCAAAAACTGTAGTGATGTTTTTCCAATGGAGCAAGTTTGTTTTTTATATGTCTTAAAAAATACATTTTCCAGTTTTATTAATCCATTAAATACTTGATTGAATCGTTGGGGAATTTTTCACTACGCTAGGGGGAGCCAGATCACTACATTGCACACAATTAGCCCTAAGTTTAACCCTCTAAAAAGATTCTTTTAAAAATAGCCGTATAAACATCTCCAACTGACAAACAAATAATATTTCTATATGATAGCACTAACACGGAAGTCCCACAATATACCATGGAATATTAATTAAATAATAAAAGCCAAAGAAATAAATTACTTTTACTTTTTATTATTTCATTGTTATTATTAAATAGTCTGCTTCAATGTATGCAGGGAAAAAAAACCCAAACACCAAAACCTCAAATCAATCACCTGAAAACCAACCTAAAATAATTCTTCTTTTCCTCCTAGTACCACACATCATGCAGATTCACCTCTATAATGCTGGCCATTATAATATTAATTTAACAACAGCATAAATAAGGAATGCTACTACACTGAATGCATAACTATTATATTTTTCTTTTGTACTGATACTCACCAATTATACAGAATTTTTTGCTAAGAGTAGAAGGAATATATTCTGGTTTTACTTTTCATGTGCCTGTAAGTTTTAGTCTTCTAAAATACAACCATTTGTAAATCTTTCATTTTTAAAGACTCTAATCAGTTTATTCTGATAGCAGGAACAATTTATTCCTAAAAATAAATTTTAAAAAACCACTTTATCTGGTAAATGATGACTTTAATTATTGATTCCTTTCAAGCATTATGGTGAAAATTGCCCACTCAGTAACAGCTTTCAAAAATCAAGAACAGACAGATGTACATGGCTGCAAAATGATGCCCAACTGTATGGACTTCAAAAAACCCAACTACCCCACCCATTCAACTCCACAGATGTCAAAGAGCTTCCTAGAAAAAGGCAAATCTACTTCTGGATTGCTAAAGGACCCACAAAGGCAGATGCCAGACACTGAATTACAGATGCTGGAAAAGAATAAGCACAGTGATGTGATACTATGTGAATCTGCTATATCTGAAAACAATGACTTTGGTTGAAAACAGGTTCCAAGAAATACCAAGGGCCTCTTGTTCAAACAGATCTGTTTATTCACTCCAAGAAGTCAAATATCATGCAAACCTTTTATGTGACTGCAGTTAAATTAATTATATGAAGGAGAAATTTAGCAATTAAATATATGATTGCAAGTAGAGCAAGTAAGAAAGAACCCTAGGATCCTGAAAATTGTATTTTATTCATTTGTTTGGCCTCTTTCATTAGTATACTCAATTATCTTTGAGTTTCTTGCTATATGTTTATCTTATAGTATTAAATGTCCATACTACCAGGTTTTTCTGGAATACATTTTCCAGACCTGGGGATCTGACAAAAGTGCATTCTTTTAAAACAAGGAATTCTAGTACTAAAAAAATCTGATAAAGGTAAGCATCAATATTTATCTTAACAAAACCAATTTCATCCTACTATTTCTTCTTCTTTTGCCTCCCCTACTCTCCCTCCCCTACTCGTGATCTATTTTTTCCCTTACTCCATCCCCCACCAGTGGATGAACTGCCCTGTACATCATTTGTCATTTGCATTTCCAGTTAAAACTCCAATACAAACTCCTGGATGTGGCTCTCAAAGATTATTATTAAAATAATAAAAGGAAGGTGAGGGGTGAGAAGGCCCCAGACTGAGGTCTGTGGAGCCTGGTCTGGCTTGGCCATCCCAGAATGGTGATGACAGAAACATCAGTGGGAACAGGAGTACAAATGGTTGAGCAGCAGGTGCTGCCTCTGGCTTGGAAGCAACATTTTACCAGGTTGATTTCTGTATAAACCCAGATTAAACTCCTATATGAATAATAACTTGTATCTCAAAATGTGACCCTTAAAATCTAATGAAAATTAGATTTAATCTAATCTGTGTTGTCCTGAAACAAATCTGACATGACAGAGTGAGGTGCTGGGAATATTCAAGAAATAATATAGCATTTCATTCATGAATATGAATCAATAGCCATGAGAAAAGGAAACTATATCTCTTAAGGGTTTCCCTGGATAACATGTTTCCATGGCCCCTATAGTGTATTTCCATTAGAAAGTACTTTGGATTCTTTTGAAAACTTCTTAAAAACTATAATGCTACTATCAGTACTTCTCCCAAGCTGCAAATACCCTTCACACAGTCATACCAAACAGCACAAACACATTTTACACTCACCACTGTCCTGTCCTCACTCTTCTGCACTAGAAGAAACTTTTCTCATCTTCCACAGGATGCATATCTGCATTTTATTAAATTAAAAAGCTAGAAATTTCTACAGAAAATCATGTGCTAATGGCAAGGGTGTAAAGAGGCAAATGTTATTTGAGTAAAATGAACAATATTTTTTCCTGTTCTTGCTCTTGTGCAAAAGGAGGTGTTTCTAATTTCAAGAGATCTAGTGACTGTCACCTGTTTTCACTAAAAGAAGATCAAAGTAATTTTCATGTCTTAGTTGACCAGTAAAAGTCAGTAGTTATTGAGTATAGTGAACACATGGAGAGTAAGCAGTAGGGATCACCACTTCTCATCTTTTATTAGGACAAAATGCAGAACCTGTGAAAACTGGTCCTACACTGAAATCATATTTCTTCCCAGGCATTCATAATTCCGTGAATTACTGAATGAACTAATCACACAAGTGTTACTGGTGCAAGATTTTATTGATTGTATACCTTATCTACCTGGAAATAGCTCAGGCATACTCTACCTCTGTAGAAGAGCAAACCTTGCAGGGAGGTGATTACTGCCTATTGTGACCATGTTTTACTGCCCAGCTACTCAGAAGAGTTTTGCAACTCAAGCAGTTCAATTTCTTGGATGAAACAAAGTAAAGTTTTCAATTTGCAGTTCCAGAATTAGGAACTTCTTACAGATCCAGAATGATAAGGAGCCTGCTCTTACAAAAGCTGTTTTGAGGTAAGGCTTGAAATGATGGGTGTAAAAATCACTATTGAAAGCATATCTTGATTATAGCCTGAATTTCAGCTGAGTTAGAACAATAGCCTGTGTTTGTTCATCATCCTTTATCAACAGTAACTCTTGTTTGTCAGCAATCCTCTCCCATGTAGCTTATTGCATCCTAAGTAACAAATTGACCTTTGGAGGTAGGAGAAGGATAAATTGAAATATGAGACTTTAAAAAATCTCGTGAGCCAAGTTTAAAAAAAATCAAAAACCCTACAAAACTCACCCAAAAATTCCACAAACACAACTGTGCAAAGCATTCCAGTAAAATTCTAAGATCATGAAATGAATGCATTAATAATTCTTTAATGCCAGCACTGTTTGCCTGCTGATATATCCAAAGGTAATTCTTGATATATTTGCCTCTGCATTACACTATGAGATCATGTTTTGCTGCTTATTTAATATTAATTTCAAGCATTTTTAGAAGAAATGCTTCCAGGGATACAGCGCCACAACCTAATTTCTGGCCCAGAGAAATCACTATTTTGAGGTAGCATTACTAACCAGCACTTGGCTGGGCCCAACAGCTGTTACCATAAAGGACAATCTTTTCCTTCAGCTAAAGCATGTGCAGTATCAGGTGCAGTAGCAAGTGAGCTCTTCACACAACCTAGGTCCTAAATGTCCCCAGAGACACCAAGTATGACACAAGTGATATACAAGGGCCTCTAATTTTAGTTGAAAGCAAAAGTCAAAATTTCACTTCCATAATGTTTTAGCGTCTACTTTAAACAATTTGCATTATTTTGTCCCACAACCTTCTTTGCCAAACTCTCAAAGCTTGTTATAACTGAGCTGAGAGGTTTTACTCCTTACATGAACTTAGTGCAGCATTATTACGGCCATTAACCACCCACCCCAGAGTTCCTTATCAGGTACCAAATACTCTTTTCTGGCAGAGTCAGTCCATCAATATGAACTTAGTGTATTAATATGTGCCCAAGTCTTGTATCTGGCTTTAATTTATCTAAGGAATCTCTTATTTATAGCATGTGAACAACATTCAAAGCATGGCTAGGGTGGTTTTGTACTTCAGAAATTGTTAAAAAGGCTCTGAGAGTTAGAAGACTAAATTCTATTGATTCAAATATTAGTGTAATTCCATCACTTAAGTAGTTCCTACCATTGGTATCCTCTACCATTAATCATCTTAAATATAATCTAACATCTACATCAGCTGAAAATGAAATTAATTCAGATGCCTCAATCTAGTCCCTGGCAGGTATTCATTAGCATAAGAAAACTGCTCCATGGCTGCACACTGATGATATTCTATGTTCACAAATGACTTAAAAATCAAAAAGATACAAATCAAGGTGCAATTTTCAGAAGTCGGCTTTTCTACTGTTTTTTCCCTGGGTTTGTTTATTTGTTTTCTTAAGACAAACCCTCTCAAGTGCATTACAGCCTTACATAGGTAAATCTGGACAAGAAATTATATCTCATACACTCTGTTTTAGTAGACTCAATATCTGTTTTATCAGTGCAGAATTTACCTAAAATTATTATAAAAGACAAATATACCTATTATCTATTGAAAATACAATAAATAAATTTTAATGGTGACTGCTCTACACAAAGAAGAGCCTTGAAATCAAACCACTAAATTTCAAGAACTGTTAAGATTATATCACATGTACACTCTCTAAAATATCAAAGTGAAAAATCTATTAAAATATCAACAGAAGTGACATTTGAACCCAAGGAGTATGGAAAAGCTTTTATCTTTTGAATTTTTGCTGGAATACCTCAGAAATACATGTGATCAGTTATCCCAGAGAAAGAAAACAACAACAGGTTAGGTACTTGTTGAACCAAGAAACATAATCTGCCCTGTGAGTTCTTAGTTTATTAATAAACAAGCCAACAAACATGGTCTTAGAATACCTTAGAATGTACTTCACTCATCAGGAAGTGTCTGTACCAAGCAGTTTCAGTTTAAATTCTGCTTGTTGACCAGATGACTCACCTCTACAAAGAACAGAAAAACACTATTTATCTTCACTTTCTTTCTACTGGCAGAAACAATTTCTGATCTGACTTAATTTCCACAGTCACTTAAAGCAGTCAATCTTTTCCTTGAAAACTTTAGGGAGAAGTCAGTCTCACTTAGCAGCTAAAACAAAAGAATTCATCAATAAACACATAATCTTCTATACTCTGACATGAACTCAGGCAGACAAGATGCAAGCATTGCAGTAAAAAATCTTAGGAAATTCAGTGTTCAGGCTACAGTGGTCAGAGTCTGCTCTCAATTACACAAAGCATTTGCTTACAACAGCATTTATTTAAGGGAACAAGACTCATGATGATCACTGGCCTAAGTAATGCCAGAATGTGGCACTGAAATTACATCTTTGCTTTTGGAACACAAGCAAGGCTTAATATACTTTTCAGCTGAACTTGCAGCTCAACCATGTTTTAGTTCCCTCTCACAAGGTTTCCAGGGAAAAATGCAGACCAAATAGAACTCTTATAAAATACATCACATGCATTCATTAATAGGCTCAACTAAGACATTTCTCAAGCTTTTATTTTTGATAAGAACATTACTAAGATTAAAATACAATTCCCTTATTTGCCTAACATAGAGGAGACTGAGAGCTGAATCGATGTCATCCCTTTCTCAAATACACACAGAATTCCTGCTGCAAGAGAATATGACTACTACAGTATATCAACATTTTCTTCATTCTTTAAAACATGAATATTTAAACAGAAGACATTTTTCCCCATGCAGAAGCCTAAATAGAAGCTCTTATCTTCAATAGTAAAAGCTGTTATTTTTTTTTTCAAGAGGTTTTAGACTGTATAGAGATAGTTACATACACAGGCATCTCAAATGAGAGGGCACCATACATACATGTAATTGGTTGCCTTTTCTTTTTCCTCGGCAGTCTGTACAAAACGTGAAAATGTGCCTGCTCCTGACTAGCCATTAAAAGGCAGTGGTTGCACCATACTGTGATTTGGGGAGCTGAAGAAAATAGCCAGAACTGACTGATATCTGATAAACAGTAACAGGAGTCAGTTTATTGCACCAATCGTTAAATAATGGTGCTGATTATAAGGCTGCTAACTGCAGATGCTGTAATTGTCTGTCATAAATCTTAGTCATTTGTGACAGGAGCACAATGAAAGAGAGCATCTGCTTGAGGGCAAATGACTTCTGATAAATATCAGCTCTGCTAAAATGTACTTGGATGTGTCTCAATATTTTGGAGAGCCATTCATGTTGCTTCCACAAATGTGAAGTTATTATTGGTTTGTATTGATTTTGCCACCTTGGGTTTGGTTTTTTTTTTTCCTTTTTAAAGAGACAGAGTCAGAGAGTGACTCAAGGTTGAGTTGAATTGAATCTCTGCTCTTTATCTGATCTACTCATTCCTCTCAAATGCATGCTTGAGTGGAAAAAAAAATAATTGCACTTTTTCAGAAGATTGCTGTGCAGAAACACAGTCTGGAAAATTCAATATGTAGTTCAGGTTTTTATTTTTTCTCTTAAAGCAACTCCTTACTGAAGGAGAAGCACTTTAAAGCATTGGTTTTGAACACAACACTTTAAAAGGATTTAAAGTAGCTGAAGTAAGAGTCAATTAAGCTAGTTCTGGAGAATAATAACACGCAAATTAAAAAAGCTATCTGAAAATAATTTTTTTTTGTTTTCAGAATAATTAACAACACTTTAATTTCCTGTCCAACTTATATGAATATAATAAAGCCAGTTAAGTTCTTCCACCCTGTCCCTTACTGCTTTAGTTCTTAATGTTATAAATGCTTATCATTCAGTGGGAGATTACAGTATAATTTCACTATCACTGAGAGTGCTGCATTCACATATTCACATTTAAATATGCATTCCTTTGTGATACTCTTTTCAAATCATCAGGTTTACACTGAAAACATTTTCACAAGCAAAGGTAGTAAACCTAAAATTCAAGAATGAAAATTTTACTGGTAACAGACCATTACAATAGATAATAGATTTCCCTTCCAGCAATTCCTTGTTTAATTCAATGATCAGTGCTTAACCTTTGCAATAGATTAATTTAGATTCCACTGGCAGCTGTTTCCTTCACTGCCCAATTGCACATTCTGCCAAAATAGGTGCAACTCACATTCTGCCTGTGCAGAACCTGTTGGAGTGAATCGATTGCAGCCACCTGATGGCAGCCTGACCCCCACAGCTCCAGGGCAGGCCACAGCCCTCACAACAGGGTTCCACACCAACAAAAAGAATAGCTGATATTAATAGCTTAACAAAAACTCGTTTAATTGGCTTATTATATTTTGTCCCAAATGATTATTTTCATTTTCTAATTAATCTTTTGTTTCTAAAGGTATCTTAGACACAAATTGACATCAGAAAAGTTTATTCTTCCTTGAGCTGCATTTTTTCCTATCACTATTCCTACTTTCTGCAGTGCATTGCCTTAGCTTCCACCTCCAGTTCCCAGACAGCAGTTTGGAGGTGAAGGCTGTGATAATTCTGGATAGGCAACAGGAGAATACATTCCCTTAAGTCTAATAGAAAACATGATCCTTCCTTTCTCTCAGTGAAACAAACCCCCAAAGAGTCAACAAGAAAAACACAGAGAACAGAACACAGGCACCCCATTGGTTTTCAAGTTCAAATGTGCAGGGATTAGTCCATATTTAACATATAAGTACTTAAAATTATTTATAAATACAATAGTTATTAGACCTGTTGGAAAGGTTGTCTTGTCTTTGCTCATGGTTCAACCTCTCTCTTGTAACATGCTAGCAACAGGTTGGGAAACCTCACAAGTATGAGATTGTTTTAAAAGCTAAGTTGGCTTTCTTAGCCACTTCCTCAGAAACTAATACCATAGTGATTCTATTTCAAATATAATAATTAGAATGCTTGTTTTGATCCTTTAACAACCACTTTTTTCCTCTGCAATCAAGAAAGCTGAGATTCAGGCATAAGCCAAGCCAGGTAGGCAGTGTATTTCCTCCCATGTGAAATTAAAGACCAAAAGGAAATACTTCAGCTTTCTCTATATTCAGCAGCTTTCAATCCCTGTCAGGTTATGGGTTGATATGCAAGCTGCCAGAATATGAGAGGATTTAGTCTAGTGTTTGTCTGCAACTTAGGACATCAAACCATGCCAGCCAAAAGAAGCTAGGTTCAAAGCAAGAAATCCTTGTGTCTCTCTTTAAGTCCACATTTCAACTAAATTCCTGCCCCTGTAGGTAACAATTAGCCATGCTTTTACTATTACTCAGATATCAACATTACTTATTAAGATCCTCAGATTTCTTTAGCTTACTGTTTGCCATCTCAGTTTTCTGTGCATTTTTTAGCTGGTGCTACCCTGGACCTGCAGCCTGGGCAGAGCAGCAAGGCTGGGTGAGTAAAGCCCTGTGGCAGAGGTGGATCTACAACAGCAGAGCAGCTCCTGGATTCAGCTGCTTCCTGGAAAAACATCAGCAGGGGAACCTTTTCCCTGAGGCAAGCCCAGCAGCAGCCATGGTCTCAGACTGCAACCCAGACTCAGCAGCAAAACTTGGCAGCACAAAGTTGTTCAAATGTACTCAAGAAAACCACTGCTGGTAGAGAGGACTAGAGGAAATCACATTGCCCAGTGAGCCTTGGGGCTGAAGCAGTAACTCGAAGTGTAAGTTAATTTCAGTTTGAAAATAAAACCTCTAAATCAGTGCTAATGAAAATCTTCCATTGAAAATTACTGTCAAGGAGCAAGGGAAAGCAGTTTTCAGACTTGAAACTGTTCCCAAAGAATGCCCTGAGAACTTTCAAAAAACCCACAATAAGACCATTGAAATTACTTTTTTGTGACTGTTGAACCAGATGCTTTTATTCCCCATCTCCCCCAATATTTAATTATTAGTTTAGTAGACATCTACAGTCATTTTTCCTCAGATTTTACCCACGGTACATGACTTGTTGAAGGTACACCAAAACATTTTCAGGCCTGTAGACAACAGGATTTCTTTGAGATTCTTTAAAGACAAAGATGAGCGTAAATATTTTAAGTTGAAGACAAAATTTGGATTTGGGAGGACATAGTTTTCTTGTTGCTTTAGAAGCAGGCCAAAAGAATTATTACCCATGTGAACAGAAACTCCCCTGTGTGATGGGTGCAAAACACCTCAATTTTTATTAGAAGATAATTGCATCATGTTAATGGATTCTTTTCCCCAGAAAAATCTGTATGCAAACTAACATGCTGAGAGAGCTTAATTTCAATTAATTATTGCTTAATTTTGCAAAATTAAACTTTAAAAAAATGGCTTAATTTTAAGCAATTTTTACAAATTGCTTAATTTCAAATTTGAACTTAAATATATTTGTGAGTTTGAATTACAGCTCTTCTTCTCAGATTCATTTATTTTCTCAGCAGGTCCAAACAAAGAAGTTGCAGCCTCGAAGTTCTCTGGAATGAGAACCAATCCTTTCAAACTCTGCCTGTGCAGCAGCCACTTGCAGCCCCTCCATCCCTGCTGAGGAATGCCAGGGGATCAGCAGGATGCCAGGCTGTGCCCAGGAGGCCACAGGGGCATTCCTGCAGGAGAGCAGGAGCCTTTCCCAGGGCGCTCAAGGGGTTAAACCCGCTGCAATATGCATTAAGCACATGTTCCAAGCCAGCAGGGTGCCAGTCTAAGATGCCCTCAAAGCCTAATTTGATAGATATTATGCCATATGCTGCTGCAAGTAGTTAGCAATAAAGAAAGTAAAATTTTTATGGATGAGCAAAACAGGAGCTCTTATGGATGGAGTGGTTTTAAATCAGGTGTATAATTTACGTACCGTCAGACCACATGTAGAGTACATTACTCAATTGAACTTACGAGCAGATAGGAAGGCAGTTTCTTTTAATAAGCACTTCTTCAACTTATTGGCTCTACAATTACTTGCACCAATTACCAGCAGCTGCTGCCTGTTTGGTGTTTTATCTTAGACAAGGAGTTACATTAGTTTCTAATCAACAAACCATTCAAGGACTCTTTAAAAATATTTAAATTTAATTTCCCCATTTATTTTGAATTAACTGAAATACTGGATACTTTCTTTGTAGTACTTTGGTCCTTCTTAGGTTCTTCTCCAAACATAGATTTGCTCTTGTAACATTTAAATTTAAGTTTTTCTAAAGCCAAGAATGTACATTATAACATATTTGATTCAGGCATTTATATGCAGCATCAACATTGGCCCTATTGACAATATATGGTAGTTAATATACAGGTGATTTCTTGCCATAGAATTCATTATACTACAAAACCATTCTGAAGTGTTCAAGTCTTTCAACATTCTTCATTATTTATCTGACTCACAATTAATAGAGCACTGGCTAATGTAGCAACAGAGGAATTACTAGAGAAAGCAATAAAAAAAAAAAATGAAGACACTCATATGAAGGAAGGATATTTTTTTCCTTTATCTCTAGATTTTCAAAATTATAGTTCTAGAAATTTCCAAGCAACTTAATGGCACTTGAAAACCACCTTCCTCTCACTGAATAACTGGTATTACTTT
Organism: Molothrus aeneus; assembly: GCF_037042795.1. Classification (NCBI taxonomy): domain Eukaryota; kingdom Metazoa; phylum Chordata; class Aves; order Passeriformes; family Icteridae; genus Molothrus; species Molothrus aeneus. Next base: position 18,445,572 of record NC_089655.1, read on the forward strand.
AGTAATGCTTCTTCACAAATATCCAAGGGAGAAAGAAAGGAAAATAAATTATTTAAAACTGTAAGTATCAGAAAAACTGAGTTTTCAGTGAGCCGAAAACAAAGATGTACTGCAATATCAGACTCAGGGAGTTTTTCAGAGAAGCAATATCTGGTGGTAACTTGAGAGGCTGTGGGGTACAGCTGCTGCGCAGGCACAAGAGCCTTCCTGACAGGAAACTCCTGGGAGACAACTGCCTTTCTAGGCAGAAAACTGTGTCTATTATAAAGAAAACAGTCAGGTCAGAATAAATAAATGAACAAATAAATAAATAAACCCCTACGATGAGACCAACCAAACCACACCACCACTTTTCGCATTTTTGCATTTCCATATTATTGATTCCCAATCATCCTTTCTGAGGTTATTTTCATAGGCAAGGGGACATCCTTCACACTCCCCATGAGCCACATGCTGGGAACTCAACATCTGGCCAGATGTCATTGGGACAGGCACCATTGGTGCTCAATCCACTCCAGAGAGAGCATCAGCCACAACAGGAGAGAAATCTTGCAACAGAAGCCAAATTTGGGGCAGTTACCACAATTCCAGGTTCAGCACTCAGGAGAGAGAAGATGACAATTCAGTGAAGTCTCTCAAATCCATTGGTACAAAATGATGCAAGTCCAAACCCAGTAAAAATATTTCAGTTTCCCATTCACACAGTTTTTTAGTCATACATTTTAGCTGTTTGAAGGAAATGAAGAAAACCCCATATTAATACTAGTTTTCTGAAATCACACAGCACATACAAATCCTGTACTTTCTTAAAATAATAAAAGTAAACAGAGAGCCAGCAGTAATCACAGAATAAATCTGTTTGCAGTATACCTTGGGAAGTTATCTGACCCAACCCTCACACTCCCCAAAGCAAGGTCAACTTCAAACTAGGTCATGAATTGAATTGCACTGAAAATGCCAACAGAAAATGGGGAAAATAATTCTGCAAATAAAAAAAAAAAAAAATTAGAAAATTCATAGCGGGCATCAGTTGAAAATAAGTAATGAATCAACCTTTCCTGACTTAGAGTTACTACATGTATACCCTTCCTTCTTGATCTTCTGCAAAACATGACAAAAAAGCTCTGAAAGGAAGGGGTCGTTTTCTGGGATTTTACAGAACAGAGTTAAATAGTCAAACCTTCTTCACACTTCCAAAAAAATCAGTATTTTCCACAAAAGAGGAAGGTCCAGCCCTCTGTCCACCATAGACTTACAATTTAGTTTCTCCATCACACTACCACTGTATTAAAGCCACCCAAGATGATAAAATATTTTCCTATTAAAGTTTAGAAACAAAGACATTCATGTTTTTATTGCAAATTCCTTTAACTCCTGCAGTTAAATTACAAATTATCCATCTTTTAATGTCATCTCTCACAGCTGGGAAAAATCTAACCCTCTCAGGACTCAATCAGATATTCACATCAATTTGTGTAATTAACACTAAGCTTAATATCTCCGTTAATTATGACTGCAAACACTTTCTTAAAATAAATCAAACTCACTAACTTACTGAAACACAACAAAGAAACTGAACACCACTTAAAAATTACTCACATGAAGCTTTGAGGAGATTAATTCAAAACCTCTTAGGCATTTAGCAGAAAAAAAAAAAAAAAAAAGAAGATCCATAAAACCTGAAGTTCAAATACCAGAAGGGTCTGCTCAATTTATTTGCTTGTTATTTGCTTCAAGATGCAAGTACTACACCAGTTCACCATGTGCCCCTAAGTTATATGAGATCTTATTCCAGTCTCCCCATGGGCATTTCCTACTCCCACCCCAATGGGATTGGATAATATTCTTGGAAATGAGGGATTGGACAATATTCTTGGAAACACACAGGGTTCTCACGTTTCCTGAAAGGAAGGTGGTCCATCCCACCAGCAGAACTGAAGCCTCCCCATGTATATCTGGCTACTCATAATTTACATTCCACCTGGTCTTCTGGTAATATCCTGAGGAATGACATTTTTTAAGCACAAGCACAGAGCATCCTGCAGAAAACACACCAGGAATGTGGCTGTTGGAGTCACTGGATGATATATTAGGGTGCTCAGATAATTGTACAAGGATCTTACCCCTTCCCTGGATCAAATCCATAAAATGCCAAGCACTCATTATACACAATCCTCAAAGCACATCAGTCATACTTGGGAATATACATTTGGAACATAATGAACTTCAGACATAGCTATAACTGCACAAATTATTGTTGGTTTAGAGTTATGCTTGTAGAGAAGGTGGACATTCCTATAAACAAAAGGAAATAAAAATACCCCGGATCTCTCACAGCTCCACAGCAGTACCTGGGCACTGGCATCACCTCATTGCACAACAGCCCTCTGGTTGTTCAGGTGCACTCAGCACAGACACTCAGAGGCACAGAATTAACTGTGGTGCCCTAGAGAAAGTGCTGCCAGCTGAAGGGACCCATGACCAAAGCAAAGCTGTTCAGTTTAAAGCAGCTGCATCCTGCACCCTTAGGCCTTGCTCTTGAGCAGGGACACTGAAGCCTTCAGCTAATTAAAATTAGGGACTTTGTTCTGTGAGCTGTTTGCTTGCCATACTTCCAGTGACCAGGAACATCTGAAACTATAGCAATACAATTTTCTAGATCAAAATCTTTCCCTGTGGAATATCAAAGGCATAGAGATATTTTCTTTCAAAATTAAAATCAATTATGGTTACTTCAATCCAGAAACAAAATTCAGAAATGACAGAGGCACACAAATGACAGCTGGAGTGGACTCCCACTTGTCATGATCCTTCCTCTTATCCATTTAAACCCCAAGAAAAAGCAGTAGTTGTTCAATCTGCTGCTTACTTTTCACATAGTAAACTTGTTTTTATGAGATAGCAGTTATTTAGTTGTTCCTTACAATGGCACTTCAATTTTTTTTTTTTCTCAATCATCTTAATCTGCATAGAGGCATTGAAATTGTATCTTTTAGCAATGCCCAAGTGCCAGATAATATCTGAAAAATAAAATGTAAAATCCTTTGTTATTTTAGTATTACTTAGCTGTCTTAAAAAAGATGGATACAACAACACTAGTCACTCCTTCCATTATCCCAAAATTACACTATTCACCAGGACATAAAAAGGCCTTACTTTCAGTTATCCACACAAAATTATTTGGTCTCTTTCTAGACTATGATATCTTCACCGGTCATCCAGTAAGACAAATTTGACATCTTCTAAAACAGTGGAGAATCCCATTCAATTCTCAGCCATGAAACTTAAGACTCGGGCTCCCAGAACTACCAAAGCTCCTCAGACAAACTCCTGAACTACCAGAAGACCACCAAAAACTAAGCCCCAAAAAAGTCCCCCAATTTCATACAGAAGATCATGTTGAGGCCACGAGAGATGAGATTAAGAATTCTTTTTGTGTTTCTCTACAGATTTGACTTAGGACTAAGATCAGGTCTGCTGGATCTCATCAAGTAACCATGCTCTGAAAAGAAACAAAGAATAAAAATATCTCTCTTTTATTAACAGAAGGGGATCTCCAGCTTTAAAGAAGTCTCTGTTCATTTCTGCCTCATTCCTACAAGCTCTCTTAAAGCACACATCTCAAACTCCCCAAGGAAAGGAAAAACCCAAACAACAAAACCCCTCACAGCCCTTCAGGACAGAAAGTATTTGTGCATGAATTTTTTTTTTTTACAACAGCAGAAATGGAATGGTCATTTCTTCTACAACAAAAGTATTTTTTTCTTTACTAAATGGTACCTCTGCAGTTCATGGAACCACCCAAGGTGGGCACCTCAGTGTTCACTGCCATGAGCAAAGTTACTCTCCAGTTACTCTCAATGTCTGCACTAACCAGTCCCCAAATGTGGTAGCTACTTTGCGGCTTAGTTTATTTCTTAATATTCACAATTTACAGACTTCAGCACTTAAATTCAAGGTGATTCTTCTCACCACTGCCTTTTTTAAAAGCACACATCTGTGATTCTTCTCATTGCCAGAATTAATGAGCACTGCCTACAATGTGGTGTAAAGCAGGCATCATTACCACCTCCTACTCAGAGCCATTTTAACCACAATCTCAGTATTTGGGTAGCTCTGCTAATTAACAAACTACTATTACTGCAAAGATGGGATTTGCACATTATTTCAAGTGAATTTAACAGTCTTTGAACAATGAATACTAAATTTGCTAGCAGTTTGCGCTATTTTAAGAAGAAAAAATTACACGATTTTTCAAAAGTCTAGAAGCTAGGAAGATATAGAATTTAATTAAAAGCTGCATTTATATAAAGTTGGGGTTTTTTTTTTTCTTGTTTTCAAAATAAATATTTGGCCATCTCCATAGACTGTTTGCAATAATTGATTCTGGGTTACAGCACCAGCATTTCTGACACTTCCTCTCCTCACCATCCAGCTGAAATGCTTCAAGGTGCTGCAATCAGACATCCTGCTTCCCATTCCACCTAAAACCTCCCATTTACATCACCTGCTCAGAAAAACAAGCACAGGAAAGTTTTCTTGTGAGGACTACCAGGAATAGAAATTCATTTTTAATGAGACTATACCAAGGACTATATCAGGGGTATGAGCCAGGGTCTTTGTTGTCATTGGATTCAGGCTTTCCAGTAAGGTTTTAAGAAAAGTAGTGAGATATTATTCAGCATAAAACTAAAAAAAGTAAATAAAGGTAATCTGGCTTTATGTCATAATAGCTGTCATCATTCTAAATAAGTACTTGGTCCACCACCTAGAGTTCCTCTAGGAACTCCATAATCAGGATGGATAAATTCACATTCTGTGCTGCACAGGAGAAGAAAGAAGTCAATGCACACAGAAGTACCAACTCCTTGAAAAACTGGACAAATTGCTTTCACCTGTGCCATTCACACACCACCCTCTATAAATATACAGAAGTTATGCATCTAAAAATATGGTTCTGATATAAGCCACAAACCACTTTTGTTCGGTCCAGCAAATAAAAGGGAGCTTTTGCAGAGGTTTATTATAGTCAGTAATGCTTGTTAAAGATTATTTAAAGCTGCATTCCTAGAGCAATTCTTAATTCTTCAGTATGCAAGGGCTAGTGTTGTAAGAATGGCAAGGTCAATATTTTTAGCATAAAAAATAAAGGAACTCAGATTCAACAATTTCTTATCAATATTAAATGAGTTCATAATTTCATAAACTTATCCTGAACACAAAAAAGCAGATATGCTTAATATTAAAATATATTCAGCGCTGCTATTTCTCCTTAGAGGGCCCCTGAGTATGAGACAAGTCTTATGGAAGAGTTGATACCAATTCCTGAGGTGAGGTACTACACGAGACATAAATTTTAGCCTTTCCTCTTGCAGGCAGATGAAACCTTGCCAAGTCACACCAAAACTCCCTCCTTAAACTGCTCCCTGCATCCAGGCTCCTCTTCCCACTGAAAAGAATGACCATTCTACTTTTTGTCTGCATCAGCTAAATAAGTTACTCTCTCCTTCACCCACTTCAAAACCACAGCAATATCAGAATTCTCAAACTGTTTCTGCTCAGTTTTTAAAACAACACGGCCAGCCTGGATGCCAGACAGCAAAGACCAAAGCAGCTCATTAATATTGCAGATATTCCCAAGCCACGCTACCACTTTGTTGCAACATCTCCACGTCCCCTGGAGTCCCCAGAGGTAAGCATCACTCACGGAGCACTTTAACAAAGCAAACACCGGGTGCAGTCAGGGGGAGAAGGAAAAAAGCGCAGTTCCAGCTTTTCCCCAAAATCCGGGCCCGGCAATGTTACATTTGCCAACAGCGCCACCTGGTGGCCACGCGCGGCCGCGGGCTGGGCAGTCCCTCCTTCCCAAGGAAACCCCCGGGAGCAAACGGCGCGCACCGGGAACTCTGCCGTGCTTGGTGCCGCGAGTCAAAGCGAATGTTACCTGACAGTACTGATGAGAGAAAGGCTCTGCCAATGCAGCAGGACTGCGGCTGCAAAGCTCTCTTGGTTCTTGCTTGCGCTCCAAGTTGTTCAAAATGAAACGTTTCCTGCAGGAAGTTGGGACTTGAGCTCAGTGCAAAATTTCTACAACTGCACATAATTATTTTCCTCAACTGAACTCGAGTAAAAAGCAGCCATCCACAGTAATAAAAATGTAATTATTCTGGTTTCTAGTAGTCGGAGATAATTGTGTAAATATTATTGCAATTTTAAAAATAAAATACATACTATCAAGAATACTCTTTTTACACTAGTATTTATCCACTAAAGTAGTTAAGGTGTATTATCTTCTTTTCATACTGTTTTTAACACACAGAGTTCCATGCTATGGATGGATCTTATGCAAATGCTCTTTGATTTCAAATGAGACTTTGCATACTAAGGAGTCTATTTTCCCATCAATGCAGAAGAGATTTACGCACATAAGTCCCATTACCATTAATGGGACTCACCCACATAAATCCCCTGCACATTGATAGACCCTTAGGATTTACATTGAAATGGGTCCTTTAGAGCCATTACAATATCAACCTTTTGCCAGGATTTTGAGTATTAACAATACTAAGCAATACGTGGCAATCTTAATGTGTAAAATCCCAGCAAAAGGCACAACACAGAATGATATGAACAGGGCAAAAAATTCTCACTCTTATGCCATTTAAAGATGATCTCTAATTATTCTTTACCTGTCCATATTCCTATTGGTTGCTTTCCATCATTACTTTCCTTTTTAAAAATCCTGCCTTCTATTTTCTATGACTGTCCTCTTTCCCAAACACACACTGCTCAAAATCTGCTCTAAAGCATCAGGGAAACAAAATGTTTATATTTTTCAGCTGAACAATTTTCCTCCCATTAACTTTCCTTTTAGCTTGTTACAATGTCTTGGCTTTCTTCGGACTTTTTTTTCTTTCTCTTTTTTTAACTGGTAAGCCTACATTATAAATGCAGCAGTATAAACCCAATGGCTTAAGTGCAGCAAGCAAGATAAGACCAAAACAGCATAGTAGCAGTACTATATTTGTTTGCATGCAGGGAGGAATAGTTCTCCAAACACACCACAGTACCAGTCTGTCCCTCAAGGCTATAGCAAGGAAATCAAGGTCACCTACATTCCCACAGGTTGTTAAAAACAATCACATATCACCAAACTAAGTTCAGATGCCACCAAAAAACCCACAACATTTATCATCTACACTCTCAAATATTTGAAACAGCTCCATTTTCCATACACACAAAGGCAGTTAAACTCTTAATTTGGTGCATAACTTTCCACAGATTCACATGAGTGCTGTGGTGCTTAAAGAGAAATTAGAAATTAAAATATTTCTACAGAACTTTATCTACCAGTAACTTGTTTGCTGAGAAATCCACTTTACATAATGACAAGTTCACATGGCTGTTTGCCCTCCCCTTATTGCCACTGTGACATGATCAAGAAGCAGGAGGGCGTACTTGATGCACAACAATATTTATTTTACTTGAAAAAAAATCTTAGGCATGATTCTTTGATGTTTTGTCTTAAAATTATATATAAAAATATACTTGTGGAGTTGGATTGCACTGGTAATATTTTATTATTCAGCAGGCACTAAAGCACTGAATTGCTAAGTGAGAGCTACATCATAAATGGGACCACCAAGTCACCAGTCCTGAAAGTCTTTACCCTCAGTACTAAACAGAAACTCCTCATTTAAGTTATGCAAAACTTAACATCCAGATAACAGGCTGCTACTGTTGTGGGAAATGCGCAATCCCATAATAAGATGGAAATGGTGATGCAAACAATAACTATTTTATATTAATAAAGCAAACAATTCTCATGTTACAGGCAGGAATGTTGAGGTCAAGAGCCATGCTCCGGGTGATCAGCAGCAGCTCCAGCACCTGGCTGCTTCCTGACTCTTCTGGACACATCACTGCTGCAAAGCAATGAACATTCAAAATGCCACTGTTTCATAAAGAAAATGGTTTTACACTGTAGGTCTAGGATCTGCCTTACACATAACACAAAAAATGTAAGTAAATAAATAAATAAATAGAGAGAGAGACAACAAGCATGAGAGAGCGCACAGAAAACAGCGGATAAGTAACCATGGTGATTCCTGATCTCACACACAGGACAGAGAACCTACATTGTGTGTGACCTTATTCTGCTCCACACATGAAGTGAGACTCCACTGGCTCCAGCATCAGGACTAGGATGTGTCATGATTCCCACAGGATCAGGCTCTTAGGGCCAGATCTCCAAAGTTAATTATATTTTTAGGAAAATGACAGTTAAGCAGGCACATATCATTGTGAATTTGAGTCTCAGTGAAGCAAACCAAACAACAATAAAACCCCAAAGAAAACCACACCACAAGCAGGTACTCTGGTCCAGATGCACAAAAGAATCAAATCTCTGAGAGGGTTTATATGTAATTTAAAAGCCATACAACTAAAACCTGCTGAAGAATTGCCAGCATGTTTTCCCCAATCCCTTATTTCTTACAAACCAAATCAGGGCAGAACTTTGCTTATTCTTCAGCAGGCCTAATTGGGTTCCTGCCTAAAGAACTCTGTGGTTAAACCTCCCTGCTTGTCAGTGGCATGTTCAGAGTGACTAGCACACCTACAGCTCAGTCTCTGTACTTTGTGATGGAGCTCAAGAAACCCTCTTCTTTCATTTTAAGGGAAAACACAAGATGGTGCTAGAGGCGATAATGCTCCTTTTAAGGCTGAATTTCCCCCAACAGAGCCCTGCCCAGATTTTGTAGAAGTAGTCATCATTTCTTAGAGGAGTTTTACACTTACCTATCCCAGATGAAGGGTCTAGAATCACCTGGTAATGTGCTAGCTGGCAGTACCACCCATTTAAATTTAAATTGCTCTATTTTGCAAATTTATCATGATTCAGCAAATGGAAAATGTTCTCATGGAAGGGGGAAAGGCCTGGTATGGGAGGGGCAGATCATGCCCTGACACCTCAAATGAGAGTTCACTCCCTGGCTGAATGCAACAGGAACAGGACAGCTCAGAACTGACTCCCAGCACTTGACTCAGTTGTTCTATATCATAGCTCAACAAGCCCACAAATTAAATAAAAACTCAATTAAAACAAAAATGCAGGTTTATAATGGTTTATTCTTGCTTTTGCCGAGCAGCTCTGCTTGTATAAGAAAATCATATCTTGGACACTATCCAATTGTCCCGATTCAACAGAGCTTTGCACAAACTCCTTACAGACCTTTACTTGCAGACTACTTGGGGCTTGGTGTTCAGAAACCCATTGTGAATTTTATATGCATTAATGTCTGCTCATTTTCCTGGCCCAGAAACAGGCCAGCTTTCCCCTTTCCCAATTACCCACCTTCACCCAGCCCATGGAACAATCTAATTTTTCCCACAGTTGGTCAGGATGAAGACTGGAGTTTCAATCCTTGAGCCCTTTCCTCCTCTTGATACTGAAGAGGAGAGAGGGAGAGAGAGAAGACAGAATGGACAGGGGCCAGCTCAGAGCTGGAGAACGGGGCAACCATCCTGAGCTATCAGGTTTCTTCTGCTCTCTCCTTGCTTTGTAAATGGGTTCAATTCCTGCTTCCTTAGGGGGAAGCACAGGAGTCTTGCCCACAGGCCTGGAGAGCTGCAGCACTCAAGGAAAAAGCAGCCAAAAGTGCTCCTTTGGCTCATGAAAGGGTCCATTGCTCCCCCAGTCTGAAATCTGCAAGCTCTGTTCAAAGCAGGTCAATGAGAAGAATTTGGGATTTAACAGAACAGGTGCCAGTGGCTGAAATGCCATTGCTCAGGTTCCATTGTTATCACTCGTGATAGGATCTCCTGTAATCAGCTGCTTCTATGGCCAATTTCATCTGTCTCTAATGACTGTGTAACAGCAATAATGGACATCTCTGCTGGTTTGTTTTTTGTGTTTTTGCCACAAAAAAGCCTTGCTGTGATGACACAGACTATTTTTAGTTCCTGTACTGTACTAAAGTATAATGCTCAGCTAAAAGTTTTTATCCTCTCTGTCATTGTGTAATCTATATATAAAACTTAAAATACAGTTTCTTGCCAAAAGGCAGGAGGTGGTGATATTTCTGTAGCTATAGATAGTAGTTACCATGTACTCAGAATTACACTTGCATTTAAAAAAATGACACACACTACTGTTGCACAGTGAACTTCTATGATTTACATGTCATCTTCTTAATTTTACTAGTCAAAATACATTTTTTGCTTTTGTTCCTCAACAAAAAAAATGTACATTACTAATGCTGAGGTTGTGATGTGAAGTGACAGAAGCCAGGAAAATTCAAAGTCACATCTGACACTGTATCCTTTACTCACAGGGTTGGGTTAAGACAAGACAATGGCTGTCTACACTTCCAAGTTCCCAGGCTTTGTTAAATATGTATCATAACCTTCACATTCATTTAAAAAATGTCTCTCTTCTTCTTTCCTTAAAAAAGAAATTTTAAAAGTGTTTTTTTTCCTTGATACAATTTGTAAAACATTGAAGAAATGGAAGAACAAGCAGTAAATATTGCTTTAAAATTCAGGTATTTTATATATCATTTTAGATGCATATTGCACCACCTTAATGATACACCAGGTGCAATTCTGCACTGCAGAAAAATCCAGGCTCATGTTTCTTCCCACTTCTTTGTGGTTTTGTGACATACAACAATGGGACAGCAGCAAAGGCTTTCCAATAACTCACAGGGAGCCTGAGATGGGCTCTTCATGGAAGAGAGAAGAAGACTGGATCAGAATTTAGTGCTGGGAGACTGAGTTGAATTCACCCCTCTCCTCAGATGTTTTGTGATACGTTAAGGAAAATCCCCCGGTTTCCACATCCAAGGACCCCACAATAAAATGGGAAGGTGGGGCACAGCAGGGCAGTGAGGTGCCCAGGTGAGACAGGGTGGGGAACCAGGTAGGAACAACATATTCAGAATAAGGTGCCTGGCTGTGGAAAAGTACTGTTCAGTTCCTATTCTTCTGTAGCTAAAATCTTGATTATTTAAACAACACTATTATCCATAGGTTTTAAATATTTGTGGATTTATTTATTCATCATCAAAATACTACCAGTATGAGACCAGATATCAGTGGAGGACAGATAAAAGTGACTTGCCCATGGCCATCAAAATTTCTGAGGCAGAAAAAAAGAAATTGAAACAATTTCTGCCTCTTTTGGCCTTCTCACATGAGGACTGCAGCTGCTAAGAAGGAATACAGGATTTTTATGAAGTTCTTTGATTATATTTCAAATTTGATCAAAAACATTACAGGAATAACCTCATGAAATTGCAAGCACACCCAGAGGGAGCTGCTGGAATCAATGTTTGCTAACACACTGTAATCCTTCCTTTCACAAGCAATGCAGCACCCACAGCAAGCATTTGCTATCTATGGTGACTGTGTCAGTATAATACACATAACAGACCGTAAGTTTGGAATCCATCAATGTATTTTACTGCATTAATATCTCCCAACTTTTACACAATATCCCTTTAAAATTACTATGTCTAGCTCTTTATTTTAATGGTATGATGTGACAGATCTTAAGGAATCTGTTCCAACCCAGTAACTCCTACTTTCACTCCCACCCAAACATTCAATCTGTGCATTACAGCTACTTTTCATTTTAAAACTCCTCTCTTTCATTTTTCTGTAATAGGCTGAATTTACACGGCAAATTCCTGAAAGCAAGCAAAAAAAGATGTTGTGCATTCTGGTTTAAATCAAATTCATTTTAACTTGGCTCTCTGCTGCAAATCCATTCAGGGTTTACACTGACTCAACAATTTCCTATATCTGCTTTTGTATGCTACCAATCCCCCCATACATTCTCTTGCATGTGGAGGCTCTGCTTTTTCCATAAACAGAGACAAATATACTTGACTGGAAAAAAACACTCAGAAGAACTTTTATGTTGCAACATTTTTAAGCTGAAATTCTTCAAGAAATTTATACAAAACCAAAATGACGCCTCAGCCCCTCGCCATGTACATTTAACAGGGGGAAAAATATTCAGATTACAGTTTCTGTCACTTATTTTAATTTCTCCCTGCTTCAAACACCATAACAAATCCCAGGCATTATTTAGTCAGTTATCTGCATACCTGTTCTACAAAATAGCTTCCAAATTTCCCTTGGCTGCCCTCACCTTTACTGCTTCTAACAGACTTGCACTGAAAGCAGCAAGCACCAGAAAATTCACACCTACCTGGCCTGAGGGACACCAGAGAGGCTGCTCTGCAAAGCTTCCATGAGAAAAGCCTCAGAGATGCTCAAGCAGAGGAAACAGGAGGCATTAGAGCACAAGGGCTGGTGGAACAGGCAGAGCTCTTGCAAGGATTTGCTTCCTTGAACTGTAACTGGGCATTTTTTGCACAAGGACAGGGTTTGTGCTTTCTGAACGCATAAATCGATGAAATTCACCCACCTCCAGGTTTCTGACTCAGGAGGCACCAGCACACAGTGTCAGGTCTATCAACAGTGCAATCATGATGGAACTTAGGCTAATATTCCTAGTCCATTACTTTTTACTTTTGAAACAAAGAACTATGACAATTCCTATCACACATCTTGTGAGCCACAGAATGGGCAACAATGATCACTTCACACAGCAAACAAACGTCCCAGAAATGGACAAATACAATCCTAGAAGTGGACAAATATTTCCCAAGCTCTTCACACAGCTGTCCCACCCCCCCTTAGATTCAGAAGTGTTTTACTGGCAGTACAGGATTAAGTTCACAGATCTGCAAGGTTAAGTTAGGAAAATAATGCTGTGTTAATTAGCACATTTCCACAACAAAACAAAAGTCTTTAATTTGTTCTAGCCCATGAGTCTACCCTGTCAATCCCCTAAACTGAAATAGAACCTTTGCTTGTAAGGTTGTCAGTCAGATATTATTATCCTGGTACAATTATTTCTATGCACATACACAAGGCTAGTATAAAAATACTGTTCTGCTTTCACAGATAAAAGGCACAGAAGCACCTAGAATCTCCAGTCAAGAACTGGGTCTGTTACTGAGTATATAAACAGACACCAAAGCCATCAGTCAGTGGCCTAGAAAGCTCTCAGAATTACACAGCGGTAAAGAAAGACAAGACAGTGTAGAAAAGGGATATAAAAAATGAAAAAGATAAAAAAACCTAAAAGACGTATTCTGGGTACATCATAACATTCTTCAGCTTGAAATAAAAGGAACAGGCAACATCCCTATAAACCCCTGGTCTAGAACTTTGATGATTTCAATCAAATTCTACCCCCTAATATACAAAAAAATAATATTGCAAACAGGAATCAAAGATGCAGTTATATATATCAAATATATAATGTGCATAAAATGCAAAATGAGCATGACATGTTATGATCTCAAAATTAGTTATGAGGGTTATGGCACAGAAACAGGGAAAGGACTTCACACCACCAGTTTGTGCTTGTCCTTTACTTCAACAGATAGTGTTTGTCCCAGGCTCAAAAGATGTCTTTTCTTTGACTAGCTGAAACTGCTGTAGAATCAGTGAAACTCAGCCATAGCTGTCCCACCCCATGCATGAAGGCAGCAATTCAGCACCAGGCGCGCTCTGTTACGAACAGAGGGGCTCCAGTGTCTCATGCACAGTTAAGGAGGTGGATTAAGAGGCTACTGGAGCTCCAGGAAGATGCTGCCACTGCAGCAGGACTTCCCCTGCTGCCTCCCAAAGCCCCTGGCTCCTATTACACAGTGCCAAGGAACAGCAAGTACAAGTAATTTACACCACAAAAAACTCCTGCCATTTTTACCAGAAACAGGTATTGCAATCTGCTACAGACTGTCCTTGTGACATGGATGTGAGAAAGCAGCAGCATTTGGAATCTTTCTGCATGTAGTTCACTACCAACCAGAATTAACCACAGCTCAACTCAGGAGAATTGATTTAAATGACTTTCTTCACAAACAGGAAGAGCAAGCATATGAAAATGTTTTTTTCATAATTCTTCAGGTTGAGTGGGACTGCTCAGAAGATGGGATGGGCAGAGTTGCCATTGTGGCTTTTCTGCACATCATGGCACAGGGAATGACTGTCTGGAGTCTAAGGTATCCCTGTGAGCAGGATACTCACTGGAAGAATGAATAATATACAACAAAACACAATACCCTGTATTCTAAATATCCCACCATTTACAGACTGGCTGCAACAAAACTATTTTGCACGAAGTTATGTTTCTAAGTCAGGTGGAAGGGATGCTCTCCAGTTAGAATCAGAAATACCATTTTCAGGGCTACAAGCACTTGATCCTGAAATGGCCAGGCCTCAGCATTACAAAATGAGTGCACATCCTTCACTCCCTGAATCAGTTAGAAGGGATCACAGTGGAGATCTGAGGTGAAAAGCAGTTTAGCAGTGTGAAAGCCTTGCAGCAAATAGTAATTTTATATCTGAACCCTATTTCAGATCAAGTTTTTTCAGAGGATGGTTACAAGACACCTTTCTCCTATAGTTCTGCTCTTATCTTCCAACTTTCTAAGTCTGAGGACAAATTGTAAGTAGAGAACAGTCTCATGTTGCTGCTGGTATGCCCTTAAAAACAGAGCCCCTGAAGAAACTGAAGCCACAAATACTCATCTGTGTGTCTCCAGGGTCTGCTTTCTTAACCAGGCAAACAAAAAAGACTACAACCCCTAGTCCCATTGTGCAACAGGCTTTATGACCTTTGAATAAAAAATGACAGCTAAATAGCAAATGGTCAGTTTAAAAATGTCTTCCCTATGCAAAAAAACCTACAAGAATAGCATTGAAACCTTTTTCCCCCCAGTTGGCAGGGAAGGGAAGATGAAATATTAAACCAGGCTACTGTTGGGGGGCAATGGCCACATTACTGCACTTACTCTCTACAACAATTTCCAGTGCTCTGCCCTCACTGGTTTTGCTCCACTCAAACTAAAAGATAAAACTAGCAGAGAGTATTTTAAAGCAGTTATCCAAACCTCACTACTCTACAGGATGGCAATGTATCCTACAAGAAATTTGCAAATAAAAGGATAGTTTTCAAGACTAGTCTGATGAAAACTTTTTATCTCTAGTCTTGTACATTCTTTGTCCCTGGCTGGATTACAATGGGTTGCATAAAGTAATTTATTGGACTATTTTGTAGAGAGAAATATTCTCCAAGAGCACCTCTTTCTGTATCACCCTTCATATAACATGAAATGCTTGCTACCCACAATCAGATCTGACTAAAGGGAATGTCATTCTGAGTACTCAAAATAACAAAGAATTTTCAGAGGTATTGCAGGTCTTCTATAAGACCTGCAATCTTGTATTCATTACAGACCTGACTACACCAAACTCCCAATGTACTGGAAATGCCATTAGTACAACAGTGCTAAGTGACCACAATAGCATCTATACCTGTACTTAAATGCATTGATCCTGCTGTCCCACCCCTAAATGACCATCAGAATTTGGGAAGCATCCTGAAATATTTAGGGACGGACCTCGTGGATTACAAGGGAACACTGTGCATGTTACTTTGCTTTTCAGAGATCAGCACAGCCACAGTTCCCCAGCTGGGTCACTGAGCATTGCCAGCAGAGAAACGGAACAGGGATTGTCCAGCAGCACTGCAGGCAGAGCCTGCTTTGCTCAGCAGGGCCTGAGGGGAAATCTCACTGCAGCCTTTCAGAGGAGAAGCTTGTGTTCTTTTTAGGTTCACCACACTGTGTAGTAACAACAGTGAGAAAAATCAACTTTAAAAAATTGCCCTTTTTAGGATAATGGGAACACAGACATAAATTCTTTCTGAATGCAGCGCTCAGCCCTGGGACAGTCAATCTAAAGGTGGTCAGGACCCTGAGGAGAAGACCTGGGCATAGGGACATGGAAGGGTTAATGCCCTTTCCTTACCTCAACAACATCCACCACTCCTAGAATTTCTCTTATCTCTTCTTTAACACTCAGTACTCATTCCAATCCCCACATATTTCTGTCGCCTTTTTTTCCCTTTATCTCTCATTCAAGGGACTCCCTTCAGATGTGACACTGCCTAAATCTGCATTTTCTTACAATCTTTATGAGAATACAGTTTTCAAAAGCTGCTATGTATATTCACTAAGGCTGAGTTCACTTTTAATGTTCAGTGACAAAAATTTATCTGGAAAGAAAAGTGTTTCTTGCAGGCAATGCAGAACCTTATAGGGCACATGAGACCCAGGAACTATTGTCCTTTGTTCCCACCTCTCACTGTTTAAGATAATAAAAAAAAATGCCACTGAAAAGTTCATTGAAAATCTTTTCCAATCCCCATCCAACTCAGTCTGACCAAACACCCAAACCATCTGATTAATCACCTTAGGTATGGGCAGTAAAATTTATTGATTGTTTTCAACAGACACAGCAGCTCACCCATGGTGTTGATAACCTGTCCCAGTCTACATTTCCTTGTTCAGTTTATGCTGCACTGGATTATGCTCTTTAACAGAGGAAGTACTTGTTAACTCATTAAATAACTTCAGCCCCCCATTTTATTGTGTCATTACTGTAAACTCCCCTCAAGGATTCAAATCAACGACTATAAAAGATATTATGCATATCAATTGAGCATACATTTATATACATTCTCCAAAAAAAATAGCATTTGTTTGTTGCTATGAGTCTTTTCTGCAACAAAGCTTTCCCAACAGATTATTAAAATGATGAAGACATTTATTAATAAAAAATTACTGCAAGTAATTTATTATGCTAATTTCTCATACTGTAATGTAAAACGGGCTTGAGCTTGAAAAGTTCAAACATAAAACTTGGCAGCTCAAAATCAGGCACAGCTGAAGATTCTCCTGTAAAATCCAGCCCATGTGTAAGAGCCTTGCAGAAGTTTACAAACATTCAGGCACAAATGCAGTGCTGTCACTGAGTGCAACTCCATGTAAGGAAAAGTTTAGAGAGTATCCACAAATACACATAAATAACAGGGGGCAAAGTCAGAGCTCCATTCAGCCCTCTCATCCCAATTCAAGCCATTTTTACAACTTAGAGAGCTCATGAGAGGGAAAAGATTACATCAAGAAAAATCTATATTCTCCATATCCCATATAATTCTGAACACTTATATTTTGATAGGTCACAAAATCTCTTGAGCAGGCTGGTGCTGCACTGGGGTAAGAACACAGTAAGAAGACAAGCCTTGATACACAGATAAGACCATGAGAGACCTTATCTTGCTTTGTTATTGCTTCATTTGTTAAATAATCCGTTAAACCCCAAAAGGTTTGATAAAGTCTTTGCTGAAGACTATGTCTTAAAGTTTAAGAGGGTATAAAGAACAGAAAACTAAACAAAGATTAATTATGATTTTTAAACAGAGGGGGGAAGGAGACAATTACTTAACCAAGAGAAGTGCCCCATGATAATGGAATGCCAGCCTGGGAAAGCAGAGATTCTTAAATTATCTAAATGACATGATCCAAACAAAACAAAAACAACCACTTGTGTCTTTGTTTCCCCACTCAGCCCTAGGAAAGTTTCCTGTTAAGGCATTTATTTATCCTGCATTTCTCAGGGTGGAGGGTTGGATGTTCTGCTAAAAATATCCCAGAGCAGAACCATTAAAATTCACAAATTTCTTCATCAATAATAAATACATGAAAAAATGGTAGATGATTACAAAATATACAGCAGCGACAGCTCCAGAAAAAGTTTTTTGGAAATTTTCCATGTTTGCTGTTTTATAAGTCAGTCATTAGGAGGCAGCAAATGGCTCAAAACCATGTGAGAAAACAAATCCTGAAGGAAATTGAAAGTGAATAGGACAGTAAGAACTAGAAGTGGGAAATTAATTCAGCTACAAAAGTAGCTTTTTGACATTTTCCACTTCAATCAGATGTCAGGGTATGTAGAAGAAAATAATTTGTAACCTATTTGCTAAATAATTTGGCATCTAATTAATGGAAACCACACTCAAACTTTATAAGGTTAACTTGGGATTTTGCTAACGTTAAAAAGCAAAAGACTTATCCCAGCCTGCTTTCCTATATTCTGCTTTTTAAGTGTATATCACAACATTGTCCACACATATGCATAAGAAACCCAAAATATGTCATTTCATTTAAAACAAAGAGCTTATAACAGAAATTTTAGAGTTCTACATTATTTACAAGCTTTGCCTTTCAAAGAAGAATCAAAAAGCCCCCGTGGTTTTACCAGTGCTTCATTAGCAACAATAATCAGATTTAAATCAGTAACATTCATACCTCTCTCTTCCTATTATAATACAGCACAAGTCAAGGTAAAAATAACATGAGAAGTTTTCTTAAAAATAAAAATTAACCTCAGAGTTTCTACTATGAGTGCCAACATTTCTGTAAACTGCCGGTCATATTTTATATTGTGCAGCCAGAAAGCTGTTTTTAAATGCATTAATATCCTGAATCAAAACAGAATTGGAAAGGGAGAAACATTTTGCCTTCTAAGCAAGCCTGTAAATAAGAAAAGATTTAAAATGGGCTAGGCTTGCTCATATCATTGCCTACAACATGTTAATTAATTTTTATTTCTCAAGATATTTTATCTTCAGCACAGGACAATGCACTTATCTCTAGCTCACTAAACAGGTATAGTAAGTAACAGAGATGATAAGCATTAAACCACATCAATATTTCTCATTAATAGATTTATACAGCTGTATAGCATTCTTAAAATACTGAATTTGCAATTAATCATTCTCAGCTTTTTCATATTAATCATAAAATACAAATTATAAAAACAAGGCATAAACTTACTATTTGTTAGGTGGTCACACTGTCCTGTGGTCTCAGTCAGTGGGAAATAATTACCCCTAGGAAATCTGGTAAGCAGAAATACAATAAAAATAAACATTAGCATGCCAAAAAGAATAAATTCAGCTTTCCTGCAAGTATTTTTCCTCATAATACTTCACAGGCAAGGTTAAAAAAAAAAAAAGGAAAAAGAACCACAAAAAGCAAAGTTGAAAAAATATATATACACATTTAAAACATAGTCCAGCAGTGTTCAAGGATCCTTGCCTCTCAAACTTTAAAGCAGCACAGACAAATGTTGAGATGCCTATAATAGAACAAAAATCCAAGTTCTCAATCACTAGTTACGCAGTATGTGTCAGTAAGGAAGACAATTTCCAAAATAATGATTAATGTATTATCCAGATTTTTTCCTCTCTCTCTCTTTTCCCCTTCCCATTCAGGTTTTTCTTCTTATAAAATGCACATAGGTTTTTTCTTCCCTGTACCCTGACTCAGGCCTGGCTTTGAAATGCATTTCAATCTCTCAACACAGACTGCTTTCACTGCATTTAGAGTCCCACCAAGGCCCAGCTTTAAAAGCTACTGATTCTTTTTTTCTTTAGCCTTCCTCACAAAGGAAGGGTATTTTGTAAATTACCAGCTCGTTCAGATCAACAAAAGGTACTTTCATAGAAAGCCCCATTTGATTTTGCTCAAATTTGATTACAAGGATGGAGAAAAGGAAAGGAAGTCAAAAAGAAAAACCCCAGATGGCTTTTTCATTCATCTCAGTGAATGAGCTTTATCTGTGCCTTTTGAAACTGTAGCAGTGGAAAAGCATTTCTGTTGGCTTAAAAAACTTGACAAAAATTATTGGTTTGCCATTTCTCATGTAACTGCCATTGGGAACTGGATGAAAAGACTTTTTCATGGGATCGCCTGCTTGGATCAAAATAATGGAGATTAGGTATTTCATTATAAATTACAGTGGGAGATAGAGCAGGCTGTCATATTAATAGCAACCTGCTCATGGCCTTCAATGGTAGCTATTCTCCTAGACAAAGGACCAAGGGGGTTGTCTATTGAACTTGTACTTTAGGCCTGATCAATTTTCTATCATCAAGGCAAAAGGTGAGGTGACTAACAAAAGAATTCACACATGACTGACCTCATAAGCCTATAGATAAAACAGCTTAAAGAAACAAAACACATCCTGAAATTATGGGTGATAAACTGTATAAAGGAAAAAGAAGAAGAGAAATGATAGAAAAAGGGAGAGAAAGAGCACGTGGGTCTGTAATTCTCCCTCCCTTCTTAGGTGAATGGACATATTAAAAGCTACTTGTTTTCAGCTGCAGATAATTGCAGCCTTTGCTTTTGCCATGTTCTGCCTTAAATCCTTCCATGTACTTTTTCGTCCAAGACTCTTCCAGTGATTTCATTCACGAGTAACCACAGCACTGAGTTTAATATAGAACTTCCCAGAGCTGTAGCTGCACACAGGATTACACACAACACCACAGGCATTACACTTATAACCAAATTACAGGAATAGCTAGGAACCTTTGGGTCGCTATCCTTTTATACAAAACCTTGCTAATTATGGGAAACTTGGACATCTGAGCTATATAGGAACACCACCTCACAGAGTTTGAAAGTCTTGACATATTTCTCTTTTACTGAGATCTCCCACAATTTTATACAGAGTGCAAAACAGCATTTAAAATGCTCATAATATATTTAGGTACCCTTATAAGTCAATGATTTGAATTCTTTGCCCTACTCCCTAGGGGATGGAGACCCTTCAGCATCAACATTGGACTTTGTTGATCAGCAAGAGATACAGAGGGTGAAACCTTCACTCCCCTGAAGCCAAATACATGGCAGCAAAATATTCTCTGATCTCTGTCAGGATCAACATTCCCTCCAGTTCTTTGTACAGGTAGAAACTCAACTACCCAGAAAACTTTTATGCATGGAACTATGGCTCCAGATACATCTTGACTCCATAGCAATTTCCCATAAGCTGTTAAAATTAAATTTGCTAAATTGGGCAAAACTGCAGAAGCATGCAAATACTTGTATTTGAAAGCCAAAACATGAGCTAAAGCAGCTGAGAACCCCCCTTTCAGCCTGCTAAGAGCAGCTCAGATGTAAATGACACCCACACTCTACCTGCAGCACTCCATGGGAGAGGACAGTGGGTCTAGAATTTGGTTTCAAGCTTCAGCTACACAAGCCCCAGGAAGCTGGTGTGTGCCAGGTTTTCAGAGATATTTAGGAATTTCTCCTTTTAGCTCTAGCACTGCAGTGATACTGCAGTTTCACAAATAAAGCTAGTCACTGAGTCATGGCCCTTTGCCACAGATCCACCTATCAGCACAGCAGTATTTATGCAAAGACACTTAAATAATTCAGGCTAAAAAGGAGCACATTTTAGTGAGCTAAGATTCAGAAACAGCCAGACAGGACACATGGGAGGCTGGTGAACTGGGTGCAGGGGAGGAACTTCTGAGCCACAACTTTGCTGCAGAAGCCAATGGATTGTTGAATTATGTTATCATCTTATTGCAAAAATTCTATACCTTCTCAGTGATTTCTTACGTGCAGCTCCTCACAGCACTGACTCCTTCTTCTTCACAAAGCAACCAACAAACCCCAACTCCCTCCTCACCCAGCTCACCCACTCTGTTGTGGCACCTGTCTTATTGGACACAGCTGTGGCCTATTAAGGGCAGGGCTGTTCCTAATCTTTGGTGATTAGTACAGCTGCAACTCCTCAGGTGTGAGACTACCCTCTGCACTATTTTCTTACATTCAATCCCTCCACAGAATTACTGAGTCCTACTGAAAACGAACATCCATTAGCACAGAGAAATATGAAATAGTTAGTTGTAAACACTCTCTGGAAGCAGAGACAAGATGAAGACAAGCAAAACAGCAGCAGTGTGTGTTAAGTTTTGGCTGCCAGCACAAAAACCAGAATCAGTGACAGAGCACACACACCCCCAAGCAGCTCAGATACATGAGATCATTGATGAATCCCTAGTGGTAATGATATCTTTCCATTATTCCAGAGATCTACTGATGACTACTAAATGATTAGCAATTAATCCCAACTTTATATCCTCTGTGAGGGGCTGTACTGAGTAGTTACAGAGGAAAAAGCTCTTGTAATCATTGTAGATAACACTCTGAAAGTATTGCCTCTGTGCTCAGTGGCACCGAGAAAGACAAACTGAATATTAAGAGCTATTTGAAAAAAAATACAGGCCAGGCAGAAAACACATTTTGTGATAGCATCAACATAACTTGAGTACTCCAAATTAAAAGGCAGGAGCAAGGCAACATATCAAAAAAACCACATAGATATGTGTCATTTTCAAAGGAAATCATTAGGCAAGCACTAACTGCCACTAAGACACAGACAGACTTGAGCCATAGTACACTTACTCTTTATGTTAAAAGACTATTTCTATATTACAAGTTTAGACACTGCTGTACACCTATTTTTGGGTAGAAGATCCAGTAACTGGCATAAGGAGACAGTAGCAGTAATATTTCTTTTTTTTTTTTTTTTGAGACTGCAAAGCATGGTTGATACAAAGGGTGGCTTAATATTTGATAATTGTCAAATAGCAGGCCCCTGCAATAACCAGAATTGATGTATTTTAAAGCAGCTTTCACAGTGCCAGGACAGAATAGGGAAAGTATTACAAAAAAATGTAAGTCAAACAATTCAAAGTTACCTATGCCATATTACATTTGCCCAAAGTCTTGGAAGAGTGGATGAATATCAGAGCTGTAACTGCTTGAAAGTTGTTATCAGAATTATTTTAGAAAGGACATGGTGGATGGAGATGAGTACAAAAGCCCTCACAGGAGCAAAAATTATTCCAGCTGTAGAAGGGGGAGGTAAGAAGATAGCCTAGTTATTTTAATTTTCTTTCCTATTTCAGTTTGTAAGTCACCTGAAAGGAAACCAGGAAATGAGTAAGTGAGCATGGATTCATCAAAAACAAGGCACAAAAAGGTAACAAGCCTTGAGAAATAATTGATGGCACATTTCATGATTTTAAAAATACTTTCAGCATCTTTGCACAGGACTTTATCCTGATAAAACCAAGAAACATCAAGTAAACAGTGATACTACAGGGTAAATAGCATAGAAAAAAAAGTTGTGCTATAGCTATCAGTGTCTACAAGGAAAAGGCACTAATGGAATTCTTGGCCAGCACTGAATCCAGCACCATTCTGTATTTTCATCTTTAATCGTGATGGCAGAAGAGGGACTGCTCCATAACCCTCCATGGAATCACAGAATGACTGAGTTGGAAGGGACCTACAAGGATCATGGAGTCCCATTCCTGGCACTGCCCAGGACAATCCCAGAAATCCCACCACGTGCCTGCCAGCATTTGAAGATGAGTCTAGGCTGGGAACACCTTCAGGCACACTGAGAGACACAATTAGAGTCCAAAAAATCTCAATAGAAGTGGTTTGCAAAAGATGAAGTTTGACTCAAGGGTAGCTGCATTATTCTTACTCTCAGAAATAATGAACTGCAGAAATGTAAGCTGGAAACAGCACAACAGTTCTGCTCTAAAGGATCTGGATCAGAAGCTAAACCTGTATCCACAAAGCTATTGCCAATAAAAGCAGGTATCATACTGGAAGCCTCATAGCCAGAATAAAGCAGGCATTGAATGCCATATGAAATGATCTTTTTGCTTTACTTGCTTTTGATGGATTACTGTTTAGTTGTGGACAATGCCTGCAGATTAAAAGATGCAGTTAATTAGAAAGAGCAGCAGTCTAGAAAACAATCTGCAAGACTGAAATATTAGACCTTATTCTAAAAAAGACTTCAGAAAAACATTATATAACACAAATATGCACTTCTATTCTAAAAGTAAAGCTTTGAGTTAAACATTAAAAAAACTTTGCAGCGGTAAAGACAAATGTGCAAGGAAAATAAAAAAATCCTGCATAGCTTTGGAAACTGGTTAGAAAAATGTCTGCCAGGAATGGCTTAGTTATAACAGATTCTGTATTTAAGACAATTTCTTGAATTTTTTCCCAGAGTCTTTTCCACTTATTATTTTATTTTATGGTAATCATAAACCACAAAAGTAGCTGAAAATATAATTTCATCAAATCCTGTGAAACCTATTAAATATGTCAAGACTTAAACAAACTTTTTATCAAAATTTTATAAAGCCAGAACACTGTCTAAGCCAAAGAGACTCAGTTATGCCCCTGTCCCATTTTTACTCCAAGGGGTAGCAGCACTTGTTTAGCTCTCTTCCTAAACTTTCCTCTTTCCCTTCTGAACTTTCAGCTCCATCAACCAAACATGAAACTCCATTGCATGTGCCTTTGAACTCATGGAATGAGAATTAACCTCCTCATAAAGGATTACAGCATCAGGTGAAAAATACCCATACATCATAAAAATCTGCATCAGTAGCCTGAAGGAGTTATTCCAACACATGAAGATACAATGTGGAGCAATCCTAAGTCTTGACAAGTATTAGATACCACTTAAGCAAATGAAATAAAGATCCCTCTCTGAATAACCTCTGTCCATGTCAAACTTAAACCAACAGTATGATCTCATGGTTATCTTTAATTGGAATTCTCTGTTCCAGCCTAACACAAGTGATTTCCACATCCTGACAACTGCAGGTTCAATTACCATGACAACACTAACACATAATTATACACATGCCTTGAAAGCCAATGTGGAGGAGCAGAAAGCATCCAGGAACTGAGTGTGTGTTACCTGCATGCTGGACAAACACACACCCTGACTGCAGTGCAGGTCTTTTAAATGTATTTTTACAGGGGTTCATAGCAGTCAACAAAATAGTGAATTAAATTTATTTCAATTCAACAAAATGTGAGTTAGACAACAAGGTTGCCTCAAACTTCATTTTATCCTATTCCATGAGAAAAATCTCAAGAAGTCAACAAAAAAAATTCCCTATGCAGTCCAGATTTTGAATAGAGATTTCATATAATGATAAATACTTCTAGGTTGTTAAAGAATGTTTGTGTAAGTGATTTCATCCAGGAATTTAATATCAAAAGACATAAGTTGATTAAAATACTTATGCAATGACAATTAAAAGTACTTTAAAGTCTCCTTTTTTATAATAGATCTTTCCTGTATAGGCTTAATAAGCTTAAAGAATTGTGTCTTCTAGTTAAAGATTTATTTTTAGGACATTCTTTTTAAAAGAAATCCCCATTCTTTCCTTTATTATCATAGCTTATTCATCTCTGTTCCCTGTAAGATATTTCAAAACAGTTGTGAATAATACTAATTTCAATCTGTGTGCCCATTTAGTGCTAATTTTTGATCCCTGTGGTGTTATCAACAAATATTGCAGTTATCAGCTATTATCAGCTGTGCTGACTTCTGATGTAATAAAAGATACCTTTGGAGGGCTGAAGTCACCAAACTCATTAAACAGGACACTGAAGTTGGCAGCTAAGCTGGGCATTAGTTTCAGCTCTTGAGCAGGGAGCAGAGTTTATTACTGCATTTCTGAGAAATCAGCCCAATTCATCACCTTATGTCAGTGCAGTGCTCCTCACTGACACAGTTTTGCAATGCAGGAAAAAAATATTTTTGTAAAATGTCAAAGTGAAATGGAGTTGTGACTTCAGGAGGACAGGACTGGGCACTGACTGTTTGCCAAAGAACAAGCACCCACCTTTTCCCAGGGCATGGAGCCTTTCACCTTTACAAGCTCTGGTTTGTCAGCACATGGGATTTGGCCACTGCTCCCAAAATCAGACCAGAAGCTCCTTGTTGATGACATTGAAAGCTCAGCAGTGCATAGCAGCAGCTTTGACATTCCTGCTTTCCCAAATTGTTGTCCTAAAGGAACTGGAGCAGGTAACAAACCTGAAGCAGAAATAGGAAATAGCACTCTCCTCGCTGATTTCAAAGAGCAGCACTTCATTAAATGAATAAGAGTATTCATATGCCTTACTTGTTCAGATGAATAGAATGAAGGTGTTTGAATGCCCTTCAGAAAATGATACAGAAAAGAAAATCTCACACAGGTATGAAAACATTAAACACACACTTCCACTGGGAGAGAAAAGAAGACAGGACATCCTGAGTTCATTTAAATGAATGACAATACTCTCCTGGACTTTTAATGGGAGCAAGATTTTATCAGAGATAAGAACCAAAGAGACAGAGTGAGCTCGGGTAAGAAAGAGAGAAGTTATTTCTGAGCATAATGACTTAAAATAGACTTCATCCAGTCTTGCTGAGACTAAACAAGTGTCTTTCATGATACAAGAGAGAGCAGAGAGACGGAATTCACTGAGAGTGCCTCTGGGACAGTGCATGTCATCACAGACTGTTTAACCCCCTCTAAGCCCACACAATTCCCAACAAACCCAGTAGGAGACTCTGTGGAAGTTCTTCAAGGTGATCCCTTCAAGCCTCCCAAACACTGAAACCAATCCCTTCACCACCAAGGTAGGGGGGGGTCTCTAAGGTGTAGCCTTGGAGCACAAGAAGGATATGCAGACATCTGGGAACAATGTGCATTTTTTCCTTCACGTGGTAAGCAGGAACAAAAATATTTCTGTTCTAACTTGGCTGTATAAACCCAAACAACTCAATATTAATATGCCATATTCACCAAATTTGGTTGGTAACACCATTTGACCAGGCAAAATATTCAGATCATAAATCAAGTTGTTAAAGGACTAAGAAAAAAGAGAGCATGAAAAATGTTTGCAAATGCCAGAACAGAACCAGTAGCTTTCCAAGCAAAGAACCAAGATAATTATCAAATATTTTAAACAAAATAAATTAGCATCCCAAAAGCTGTAATATTGTTCAAACCTTCTGATAAAGTTAAGTAGATGTAAAATAATAGACAACAAGGTCTCACTCTTACATGTTTCTGCCATGGGTACGGCTGAGATAATTATCATGCATTTCTAATACAATGTACTTAAAGCTTTAGGTTTTTTCACCTGTATGTAATGGCTAACAGGAGTAATTGTAAACAGGAATTCTTAGTTTAAAAAACCCCAAAATTAATTTAGCTGAAGAGTGTATTTCATGGGAAGTATGATGAAAATAACACTTAAAAAGCTTTCTGTAACTATAGGTTTAACAGTTTACAGATCCTTTGGTAATTTCTTAGATTACCAAAGCAAACAAATAAAAAAAACCAACCAAACAAACAAAAAAACCCACAAAATAATTCCATTAAGCTTACAGACTCCTTT
This sequence comes from Molothrus aeneus, assembly GCF_037042795.1. Classification (NCBI taxonomy): domain Eukaryota; kingdom Metazoa; phylum Chordata; class Aves; order Passeriformes; family Icteridae; genus Molothrus; species Molothrus aeneus. Next base: position 18,472,583 of record NC_089655.1, read on the forward strand.
ACAGACTCCTTCCAGTGCTGAACTACATCACACATGAAAATACTTTTATTCCTTTCTACTGGCACTGGTCTTTTCCCATGTCCTCTCTATGGAAATGGAAATCCCAGCCAAGGAATGGCAACAGGGTCTGCAAAAGAAATTGCAAGGTCTGCCTTCCTTTTTTTTTTCTTTTTCATAGTGTTTTTTATTATTACTATTTTAAAAAATAAATTCAGAACAGAATTTCTATCCTTAGTATTCCTCTGGATCTTCAGCATCTTCCAAACATTTTCACAGCATGTATTAAAGAAATAACACATATTGGGATGGTTGTATTTATAGCAGAGTTTCAGTCATTATCATTCAGCTCTAATTCCTCCACAAAGACTGTTAACATTTCTTTGAACAATTTCATCACATTAATGAATTCAAAAGATTTTGCTTTTTTATAAGTTGTGACTGGAACAGCAGTTTGACATCAGAATAATGAATTTAACCATCTTTCTGATTACCATGCCAAATTTTACATGCCCTTGGCACCTGAGGTAATGTCTGCTCTTATCCCATAATCTATAAAGCTTCAGCTATTTCTGTTATTATCTTTTTAAGAGAAAGGTTTTGATCTCCAGTAGATTTCTGCACCATAAAAGGGGCCTGTTTTCCTTGCAGGAAGAATTCAAGGGTTAAGAACAGGCAAAGAAATGTTTGATCTGAAGATCTTACACACAAGTTTGTTTTAAAATTTTTCAAGTACTTAAAACTTTTAAGGTACTTGGAAGTAGCATGCCTATTTATAATTACAGGCATGGTGTCTCTACCTCAAGCATAGAGACAGAAAATAAAATCATAGATCACAGAATATGCTGAGTTGGAAGGGACCCACAAGGATCATTGACTCCAATTCCTGGCCCTGCACAGACACCCCAAGAATCTCAGCCTGTGCTCCTTGAGCCCTGTCAGGTTTGGGGCTCTGACCACTTCCCTGGGGATACTGTTCCTATGCCCAACCACTCTCTGGGTGAAGAACATTTTAAGAACCTCTTCCTTGTGTCCAACCTAAACCTCCCCTGACTCAGCTCCATGCCTTTTCCTCAATTCCTGTCACTGGTCACCAGAGAGAAGAGAAGGTACCTGCCCCTGCACTCCCCTTGTAAAGAAGCTGCAGAGCCTGATGAGGTCTGAGCTCAGTCTCTTCTCCAGGCTGAACAGACCAAGTGGCCTCTGCCACTCCTCATGCAGCTTCAGCTCTTTCAAAGACATTGGGAATTTTTTTTTTCCTGGCCTCCTTTGAATGTCACTGCGATGGTACCTCCTGCCATCATCAGCTATAATGATAATTCCCAAGGCCACCCCTCCTTCCTCTGTATCCCAGCTTTCAAAATAAGCACTAGGTTAGAGAAACAATTCTTTTTCAGTTTAGGGAAGGAGAGAGCAGCACCACCTGTATGGAGTTTGGGTGGTGAGGGCAGCAGGGGCTGCCTGGACACTGCTGGTTCCCACCAGCCACAACCAGTACCAAAAATGCATTGAAGAACAGGCAGAACACTGCCTGGAGAGGTTTTCCTCCCAGGTCTGAGGGAGAAAAGGTAGAGAAACAGCTCTGCCAGTGGACAGGTCAGTGATAACTGTGCTGTGAGACTCCTTTGCCACTCTGGGGACACAGGGTTGTCCCCTTGCAGACCACAAGGGATCAGACACCCACACTTGGTACCTAAACAGCATTCCCAAGCAGGGTCAGGCTGCACCTTTGGACAGTTTTAATGGGAAAATGAATTCAAAGGGTTTTGCTATTTTCTGTGCAGTGACAAAATCACCAGATTGCTTGATGTCATAACAGATAATTTAGCCAGCTCCCAATCAATCATTTGTAAAAGTTGATATTCACTGGGAATTATAATGTGCTTGTCAGAGACCTCTGGTAATTTTACTGTGCTGTCAAAAAGGTGTCTTGGATGGGAAACTGCTCAGGTAAAATTGCATTTGGCAAATGTATTAAATCAGGGTTGCCAAGAAAACTTGGCACCATCGGATTCCTGGTGGGGAAGGGGGGTTGTGGTCCCTTCCTGACAGCTCCACTCTGCTGCTCCTTCCCTCCCCACAGTTCTCCCCTGCTCCAGCCTGGGTCCTTCCCCAGACTGCAGCCCTCCCAGGACTGCTCTTCATGGGGGCTGCAGTTCTCCAGGATAAACTAGGTCCAGAACACACCCTCCACAGGCCACAGAGCTCACTCAGAATACCAGACTGCTGGATATTCCCTGGATGTACCTCACAAGCCTTGAACAGAAAAATTTAAAATCTATCTTTAGCTGCTGCTAAAAAGTAAGGTCCTTTATTTTCTGCCATCCTTCTCCACCACTCTGAGACAAGATTTTACAACATAGAGAGCTAGTAGATTATGGTCTGAAGTAAATCCCACAAAAGAACAGTGTGGAAGAGTACAAAGACAGCTTGCCAGGGCATTTATCTCTTCTACTTAAGCCTAGAAACACAGAATAAGTATATATATAGCCTCCCCAAAGGCTGAAAATAGCAATAGGCAATCCCAGTGGCTTGAGATGCTGCCTGCAGAAAGTGTGCTCCTGTTCTGAAATCACAGAGGGAAGGGAAGGATCCTTTTGCTCACTGTGTTGGGATTCACTTGAGATTCTTTAAAAAGGAACACAGCAACAGAACCTGGCAGTCTCACGTGCACTAGGTACAGGAATTGGTGGATGAAGCCACAGTACATAGCATTGCCTTAAAAAAACCAGATCACAGAATGGTTCAGCTCAGCAAGTGAGGACAGGTCAGGAAAAATAACAGGACCATTGCTGACAAATGGGAAGAAATCAGAAAAATCTATGTCCCCACTCTAGCATGGCTCCCTTTAATGTGTAGATATAGTTGGGGCAATTAGTATTTGAGCAAAACTATGTTATAAAATGGCATTACACACCTTGCATAATAAATGATCACAGCAAATACGTTTTTTTATCTATGCAAAAACATAACCTCAAGAATATGTATGTCATTATCTAGCTAGAAGTTTAGGCACTGTAGTTTGGAGATATACAAGGAACAAATTGGATTTAATAGGAAAAAATATTCAAATGTTATGTTTGTTGAACACATGGCAAGCTTCAATAAATCATATGAATTGCTATTAATTATAAAATGTAAGAAGATGCCAGTACAGTTAATCAGCAAGGTCCAGTGAATACACAGAATTCCTTGGCCTGGGCCCTATCCTCACTTCTCTCCATAAATCCCTTCTTGCCTCAGAGAAGATAAATATAGATCCACAAAATTATTTTAGGTACATAACCCTTTGGTTATCATATCTGGGATTTGAATTGAGATTATGGATCACAAATTTCTGAAATGTAGAGAGATAGAGGGATTAATCTTTTATCTAAATGTATTTCTAAAAAAAAGTTAAGTATTTGTTACTGTTATGAAGTATGAATATGGCCTGCATCTTATTTTCTAGTTCAGCATGTCACTGAAAATAAAGGGCCAAAAGTTCTGCCTTCTGAATTTGGAAACAGTTTGTTGTATGTGATTTATACCAGACCCCTCATTACAGAAAACCTTTTCACCATGTGATTGTGTGTATAAGAATAATTATGGAAATTCTGAATTCTCAGTGCTTTCTTTAGATGAGATGATGGGCTGAAAGGTGCTGGAGTGACAGCTCTTCTGAGAGAATAGCAATGGAATTTTTGTTTGCACCTTGCCAGGTATGTAATTTACCCCTGATCCTGAGAAGTGCCCATTTCATCCCTGGGCTCACATGAGAAGAGTTCCTGTGTGGGGCTGACCCTCCCCTGTCCCCCAGCACTGTCAGCAAGGCCTTTGCTACAGCTGCAGGCTCACCTTTTCTCTTATTGGACAGAAAGCAAAAACTTCTAAAAGTTAAGGTAATTAAAGAACTTGCTGCAAGACATTCCCGATCATTCAAGCATGCTGTACCTTCACACTGTCTGCATAAGAGGCAATGAGTTATGTTCTTCACAGATGAAATATTTTTCTTGTTATTTTTAAGGTGTGGGACATTTGAATTTGTTTTCCCTTTTAGAAGTAATACAAGGTACCATTCTGGTGCTGGATACAATATTTGGGGGAAAAAAATCTCTACCCCAAGTCACCACTGTTTTGCTGCCCAATTAAAAAAGTATTAATTATGGAAGCAGAAAAAAAGGCTGGAATGGATCCAAACAAATTACATGTAAAATTGTTGAAAAGATTACTCTATTGTTCAACAACAATGCACAGTTCTTACCTTAGAAAAATAATTCCAGTATTAAGAACAACAGAATCTATATTTACCATAAGGAAGGTTTATCAAGACAAAACAATTGGTCCAGTCTTAAAATTCTCATCTGATGGTAACTGTCACAGAAGGAATAAGCATGAAATATTTCTGCATATCTTCAATCTTCTAATTCACAAGAGATAAGGGTGAAGAAGGCAAATAATTTCACACATAAGTGATAAAATTAGAAGATGAAAGGGAAACAAGAAGCAAGGGAAGAGGAGGCAGAAAAGTGAGATTTTTTTTAAACCTTAAGTTAAATTTAAATTATATGTATAATCCGGGAGACACAAACACTGTGATTCTAAAATTATCATGTGAAGTGTCTACAGACGCTTTAAAAACCTGTACTTAGAAGCTTTTGAAGTGACATTTTTTAATATAGATGGGCATGGTCAAAACCCAAGTAAAGGTTTTCTGGGTGCCATTTCTTAGCTGTAGGTGAAATTCATACTCTGTGACTGCAAAACAAAGAGCTGGCAAAGCTGGTTCTAGGAAATCTCAATGGGAATTTTAGTCAGTTCTGTTGTGGAAAATGTACTGAATAATGGTATTTGATATTCAGTGTCTCCTGCAAACTGACAGTGTTGGAATTTCCCTTCCTTGAAGCACGTATTTGATATCTGGCCTTCTTTTTGTCCCCTTGTTCATTTATATGTGTGTGGTTTTCCTTTTAACCCCCCACCCTTTTTTAATTTAAATAAAACTCTGGGGGAAAAAGAAGCAACAGAAGATCACAGGATGTGAAGATGCCATTCTGGGAACTAGCAAGCAGCCTCAACAGTGAAAGAAGCCAAGTGATCTTTCAAGTGGGCTATTACTGTAGTTGTGGAAGCAGAATAATGAAACTGAACAGAATAATTGGCCTAAATATCTGGTTAGAGGGCTGGTACAGAGAAAAGAGCATGAAAGGCTCCACTAAAACCACAGAAAGGTGGGTGTTCCTGCAATCAGCACAGGAAAAAAGCATTGAAGAAGTCTGTAAACTAAAGAAGAGGGGGAGGGGAACCACTGGAAAGAAATCCAAGCAGAGGAGGGGGAAGGGGGGAAAAATGCCCACTAAATCTGAAAGTCTAGAGGAAAAGAAAGCAGTTGATTTTATGTGCTGACATTCCAAGGATGGCAGTTGGGAAACTGCAATCAGAGCAGCAGTATCAGGGGGAACACACTGTAAGAGCAATATGGGTGACTCCTGAGATGTACAGGGGAACAATTTTATGTATTATTTTAAACAAAGACACAACCTGTAAATATATATATATATACACATACACACACACATATATATATAAGAACTTCAGCTATTACTTCAAAGAGAAAAGAGACAACCATCCCCTCTTAACTAGTCATTTCCATCAGCTGAAGGTTTATCATAGGACTTCTGAATAGTCAGTAAACTCAGATGTTATGATCATCCACATCAACACATCAGAAAACATCTGAGGATGTAAGATCCAGTTAAACCATGCTCTATATCAGCATATCAGAAATTCTTGCAGTGATTGAGGTGAAAGATTAGGGTACCAGCATTTTCCACACTCTTACCCTGAGCTTCTGACAGTCACTCTGTAAGTGACCATTACCAGTCCAACCCCAAATGTAGCCTATCTTCAGTTCTGATTACAGAAACACAAAATGCAGCTGATATTCTTAATGAATGATTATTAAAATGACAACATCAATAGATGAGAATTGGAATTGCATCTCATTTTCAAAGCTCTTCGTTTCCTTTTTTCCACTCACGTAATCAGCTGATCCCAAATTATCCCTCCCACTTTTACAGAATCTTTAAGAAATCTATGACTCAGATGCCTTCTTTGCACCTTCTTCCTTTTCAAGCTACTTGCTTGTACCTCTGCTTCACTGGCTCCATAATTACAAATCTGATCTGAAAATATTTCTTCTCATTTCTAATATTTTTCTCAGCTTTTCTAGTGAGAAGATTATTTTGCTGACCATTCTGCACAACTCTCTTTCCTGTTGTACTTAAACCTACTATGTTTGGAAATCCAGTATGTTAAAAAAGGCTGTGAAGCCCAATGTGTGCTGTGTATGCATAAATGGGATGTGTAAATTATGGGGATTGCTAAGAGCAATACTACAGGGGAATCACTGGGAGTTACAGGGAAGCATTAAGGTACTTAAGACCACAAGTCTCCACTAGACCTCAACAAGGTTTTTATTCCTAAAACTGTTAGGTGGGATTTTGTTTTGTTTTAAATACTACAGCTAGTAATAAACAAATAGCACTTCATTATACTATAGCCTTACTCAAAATTCATCATTAAGGTTCAACAACTTGGAAATAAATAGGGTTACAAGAAAATATTCACAACAGAAATGTGGGTAAGTTACACTAAAAAATAAACAGAAATAACTGAGGCTTCTGAATATACTGATGTTCATAATTAATTAAAGACAAACCCAAAAAATTCTCTCTGACCATATTATTGTTATAATTGTTATCCTATTTTCCCTTTTATCTTCTTTTCATAACATAGCTGTGGTGTTGCTTTTACATAAAGACAATTATGGTTTGTAGCTTTGTTTTGTTTTGCTTTTAAGACTGCTCTAAGAAGTTTGAAGACATGAAGTAGACATGAGTGGTATTTTAGATTTAAAAAAAACCCATAAAGCAGAATTGCATAACTCTCTATAATTACAGTGAACACTTAGACACTAAGTACAAGGATATATACAGTAATATATTCAATAATATTATCTCTTCTAAATACACAAGATCATCAAGAAATCTACAGGGGTTTCCTAGTAAACAATTTAAGTATATTTTACTTTATTTTTCACTGTTCATGTTACTCTAAAAAATTTCAGTAATTTCTATTCATTTTCAGCTAAGACTCCAGTGCAATGCTTTCACATAACACAAATTTTTTCTTTTCAAAGCCTCTATGGGAAACCTTAACCCTGATTGCACCTATGTTTCCATCTGGAGTGTGCCAAGTTTCAGGGATTTGGCAGAGTTGCATACACGAGAGTTGACTAGCTCTGTAATTAATTTTATGTGCATGAAAGCATAAATGCATATTGGATACACATTTCATCATCTGGTTCTTTAATGAAGACAGAGGAAGGAAGGAAGGAAGTGGCGGAAGGAAGTGGAGGAAGTGGCGGAAGTGGCGGAAGTGGCGGAAGTGGCAGAAGTGGCAGAAGGAAGGAAGGAAGGAAGGAAGGAAGGAAGGAAGGAAGGAAGGAAGGAAGGAAGGAAGGAAGGAAGGAAGGAAGGAAGGAAGGAAGGAATTGTCAAGTTCCCATGAGTTCATTTCAAGCACAGTCCCTTGTTTTATTTTATACTGCATCAAATTATATCCCTACAAGGTTTTTTAGTCTATGGCAGCTAATGATGCTGCCTCTTCTCTGAGCTTCAAATATACTGGGGAGTTGCATTCTAAGTCATTACAATATTAGCAAACACACTGAAGATAAAAATGCATTTGTATTTCCCAAATCAATTGCATCTGAAAATAATAAGAATTTGGCAATGAATACAATTGCTTCACTGATCTAATCTAGAAATTTCAACACCTGCTAGTCCTGAACAAAATTTTGCAAAGCATTTTTTGTTCATTTGCCCATCTCCCATCTTGCACTCTGGTATTCAGTCAGATTGTTGTGAGACATCTGTAAAAATTATCTGCAGTGCCTCTATTGCCATAATGCAGACAATCCAGCAGGTTTCCTCATGAACTGCAGAAGCAAAGGCAAGCACCTCTCCATGCTGCACACCAGTGTGCATTTTTGCATATTTGATAAGGCTTTCAGTAGAGTTGCAGTGAGAGGTATTTCTAGCTGCCATTTGATGGACAGTCTGATCCTGGTTGGTTACTGTAAAACATAATCTGAAATAGAAGCATGGCATATTTTTAACTTCCTGACATACACAGCACAGTCTGCTGCTGAGGAATTTTCCTCTCCCCAAAGTGATGAGGAGACAAGGCAGCACTGATGCTGCTCACGCTTTGCTCAGTGGGAGGTAATGCAAAAGCAGCTCAACAACAAATATTATATTAACAGTGTGCTGCTCCTTCTCTCCCTCTCCCATCTCAGGTTCAGAGTTGGAAAGTGATAACAGACAGCACAGATTGCGATCTTCTTCAAGTAAAAGGAGTGAAAAGAAGAAAAATAATTTGGTAAGTGATTGCTAGGAGAACAGAATTTACTGAAAATGCACTGTGCTGAAGGTAAATAAATAACTGACCTCTGTATTCAGTGTGGTGCTGAGCAGCTACAGCCAGGGATAGAATGTGTCAGAGCAACAAATTAATCTCTCAGTTGTACTGATGTCACTGAGGGTCTTCTAAATTTATAGCTGGTGTTTCTCTAGCTCTGCAGTGATGATATCAACCTGTCGGTTCATTGATGCTGCACTCACTATGATGCACTTATTAAGTGTGGGTGTATTTAGCATCAAATACTGACAACAAAACGTATTCTATACTTACTGACACATGAAACACAGTAAATTATTTCCCCAAATACAATACCAAAAGTTTAAAGCACCTGTTTCTTTGAATTCACTTGATAAAACAATGTTACGAAGGATGCATGTTTTAATTCCTCAGAAACATAAAAATGAAGTGTTACAGAGATAGATTATGTAGGTATAAGAATTTAATTACTCAAGCTTCAAAATCTTTAATTTGTGATATTTCTTCATTTTCAAACAAAACAAATTCCCACCACATCCTACCTCTATGTCTGTATCTAACCTAGACTGGTTTAGACTCTAAAGAGGGTATTGATGACACAGCATAGATTAAAAGCAAATATTGTGAAATATACAGAGCCTCAGAGTTTCCAGTCAATCGTGCTTATTTTTGGAAATGTTATTTTTGGACTGCAGTCCCTTAACAGACCAGTCCAAACCCCAGCACACCATTAATAGGCTATGAGAGTTCATACAGAATTATCTGTCTGACAAACAATCCCTTTGGCATGTTATGAACTGGCTCCTCTATTGAACACGAGTCCTGGTGATGCACATAACGTGTGTACTTCTCCTGAAAATGCAGAGCCAGAAAGTTTGAATGCAAAAATATGCTAAATTAATTTTTTGGGTATGCGATTTATAGAAATTAATATGCAAGAGGGGGGTTACTCATTCCTGAGACAGCAACATGCAATCAGTGTATGTCCAGTTCTGTAAAGGACAATGGGAAATACAGACCTGGAGATCACACTCTCTAAACCCAACTCAGCCAGCACATTTCATGTTTTCTATCTCATATTGTTTGCATGTACTTTCTTTCACTGACTTCTATTAAAATGCTTGCCCAGTTAGCCTACCTGTAGCTGAATCAGCTCTTCCTTTCCTTGGATTTTGCACTTTAAATAAAGAAAAATTTTGCTTGCACAACAATTTAAAAGAAAAAAAAAAGGGGAAAAAGAGAAAAGACATCTGTACACCCGCGTATTCCCATCATCTTTATAACAAACACAAATTTTAGAAATTAAGGAAGCAACAGAATATCAGAATGTAATTCTAGCCAAAAGAGAAAATTGGTCATTCCTATTGTTTAACCTAATAATGAGTATACTTTGCCCTCCTCAATCAATAAACAAAACAAACAAAATTATCCCACAGTTATTCTAGCTTTAGTGTGATTGCAAAAATATTTGTGGCCCCC